>NW_008585986.1:5198-5428 GCF_000691845.1 Merops nubicus | reverse complement strand
GCCGCACGGTCCGTGCGGAGGGAGAAGAAGAAGCGGGCGTCCTTCTTGCCACCGAGCTGCAGAGCGCGGATGCCCAGTGCCCAGCCCTTGTCGCTAGCCGTGTGCGAGCAGTTGTCGAAGACGCCTGCAGTGGGGATGGGGACAGGGATGGAGAGAGAGAGGAGAGCTGGTGAGGACTGGAGAGCATCACCCCTCCTCCCTAGAGCACGAGGTGGGTCCTCAGGGGCATG
>NW_008585986.1:0-5167 GCF_000691845.1 Merops nubicus | reverse complement strand
CAGGGAGGTTCCCGCCACCACTCCACGGGTAAATGAAGATGACCAGTGGCTGGGCAAAGGGTGCTGCACTAAGATAACACCCCAGTCTCCATCCAAAGTCATTTGGATGAGCAGGTCGAGTAGCCAAGAGGGCCAGCAGAACTGGAGAGGCAGGATGGAGAGGGGAGGAAGACCATGGATGGGAGGAGAGGCCAAAGAACGAGGTGTTTCTGAGCTACTCTCCATAGGAGCGGGATTAGAGGCTAAGCTTTTTATCTGTGGGCCAAAGCTTTTAAGAATTAGAGCACAGCAACCCAAAGCAAAACAGCCTCCTCCAGGGACTACTTCCTCAACAGCTTCCAGGCAGATTTACAGCTCTCCTTTATGCTCCAGTTTTCCTCCCAGCCATGCATCCAGTGCAGGCGGGCAAGGGCTGGGGAGGGACACGCTGCTTCCAGCTGGGCTGGTGCACTCCTCAGCCCCAGGGTCTCCTGAGCATAAATCCATCCCCAGGAATAGCTTTGGGCTCAGCCTCTCCCTTTGCACCCAAGCTTGTTCAAACCTGTGTTTTAGGCTGGGGAAGACCTGGAGCTTTTCTGACTTTCCCCAAAACTCCAACTGCTGAGTGCCCACAATCAAGAACCAGAGGCCTGCAGGCACTGGATGCCCTTGGGAATCAGTGGCCATGAGGCACTTAATACTGGCAAGGGGAAAGGGACCCTCTGCTTGAGATTAGTGCTTCTGGGCTCCTAAATCACCACAGCCAGGACACTCATGCAGGTCATCAGCTGGGGCAAGCAAGCTCAAAGGCATGCTTTGAGCTCCACCCGTGGCACCTTCTGGGAGCCCCCTGATCTCCTGCTCACCATCCCATCCAGGTGCAACAGTGCCCTGATGCTGCCAAAACCTGCTGCCATGCCTGGAGGCCCTTTTTATAGTCTTGCTACAGTATTTTGTATGCTCCAGCCTGCTTTTCCCAGCTGCACAGGTTCTCCTGCCCCTCACCTTGCCACTCCCAATGCATGTACTGCTTGCCTGTCTCCGTGACATCAGGGTATCATAGGCCAAAACAAGGCACTGCTGTCCTGTCCTGCTGCCTTTCCTGTCCCTGGGAATGCTCAGCATGACACGCTGGGGAAAATGTACCTGCTGCTGGGGTGGCAAAGAGGCCAGTGGAGAGAGGCAGAGGTGTAGAGGAGCAGGAGCTCCAGGAGGAGCAGGACCTCATGGCTTTCACCCAGCAGATGTGACTGAAGCCAGGTTACCATGACCCCATGTCTCCCCTGCCAGCCCTCATAAACGTGGCTGGCAAAGGTCACGTCAAGCCCCACTGCACCCCAGGAAGCAGCACCCCTCCCTCCATCCATCTCTTTCACCGAGGGCGAGATGGGTGGTGGCCTCTTGGCCATCCCACGGTTGTAACCACCCCTGGCACAGATCCCTGCCACCGCTCACTACAAAGGCAGTCACGGACAAAGCCTCTGTGGGCGGATGGGCTTTGGCCAAGTCTTGTTTTCTGGTGGATTGTGAAAGGGAAGCAGAAAGACCAGGGGAAGCTGAGACAGGGAGAAGCCAAAAAGCAGGAGACAAGCAAAGGAGCCTTGCAGGCATGAGAAGGCAAAGCTGGAGAGTACTTTTGGGCTGGGTGCTGGCTTAGACCTGCACAGCCAAAAGCCATCTTCCAGTATTTGGTCCTCACTCAGGTTAAGAAGACATGGCTTGATACCTCCTCTCTTAGCAAAATTAATGCATTTCACCTTGAAATGATTTAGAATGCTCCTAATTTTATTGAACACTAAGGAAAAATCAGGGCAAACAGCATCAGAGGTGGAACAGCCTTCTGGGGTGAGTGTGAGCTAGCATACTCACAAACTCACACTGGAGCCAAGCCTTGAAGTGCCTGATGAGTTCAAAACTGGCCAAAAGAACCTTAAGCAAGCCTAAAACCTGGAGTTTGGGGTTGGGTCTGGAGAATTCATCAAAGGGATGCAAGTAAGGCCAAGATCAGCTCTACAACAGGGTCTGGAAAGCCACTACAGCAGCAGCTGGTGCTTCCTAGGCAAGGCCAGGCGCAGCCAAGGAGCAAGCAGGCAGAGCAGCACATCCTGTGGCCAGGAGCTGCTGCAGAACAGCAAAGCAGAGCCGTCCAGAACCAGCTCCTGACAATTCCAGAGAGCTTCCACAAGAAACCATCAGGGGACCAGTTTCTGGACCCTGGAAGACCTTGGGATTTGCCAGGGAACTTGGTATTTTGTCCTGGTGTAACCCACCAGAAAAGTAAAGAACTGTTTGCAGAGGAAGTACAAACTGATCGCCTCAGCAACTGTAAGTGCAACTCTGCCTCTAATCCATTGGATGGGAAAGGGGAACTCTAACGTAGTTTGTGATGTTCATCAATGCTTAGGGTGATAACTTTGGGGTTTAAAACAAGAGCTGTTTGGCAACAGTGAGAAAAAGAAGAATTAATAGTGTCCACCAGGAAAGGTGTCTGATGGAGAAAAGGCCCTTAAAGAGATGAAATGTGCCACTTTGTAGGGACCACACTCAAAGCAGCATCTTCAGCCTCTTGGGGCATGCAGTGGTGAGCAGGTCAGGGACCTGAGGAGTACACCTGGGCTTAGACACAGCGGAACTCTGGGACTGCCCCTGGTGAGGGATTTTCTGATCCAATGAAACCAGCTTGGACCTGAATAAAAGGAACCCACAAACTGGCACAAAGGGAAATCTCCTTGGGGTTTACCAGAAGCAGAGAGGGTGTGGATGGAGGGGAGACAAAAAAATGAGGGAAAAAGAAATGGCATTACGTGAAAGGATTCTCATCTGCTGCCCAAAATGAGAAGGACATGGAAGAAGGACCACTCTTCCCTGGCAGTGACCATGGCAGGGTGATGGGGTTATACCCCAGCAGAAACCCTCGCAGGCAGGAGGGGGTAAGGGGGATGAGCAGCCCCATCCAGGGTGGCAAAATGTGACATCTACAGGCACAAAGGCCCATCTCTTGAGGCTTCAGTCCAGTCAGCAGTCACGACAGCCCACAGGACAGCTTGCTTTGCCCGGACAGAGCTGCTCAGCCTGGCCTTATTTCCCAGGCGATGACGCTGGGAGATGCTCAGCTCTGCCCTGCTTTCCTCCCGCCCTCCTTCCCACACAGACACCTGGAGCATCTCCAGCTCCTCCACAGCTTTAGACCACCTCGTGGCTCAGTCCCTCCTCTACCAACAGAGCAGGAGAGGCAGATCAGAGGCAGAGTCCCAGCGGCAGGGAGACAGTGGGAAGCGGACAGTGACTCAGACAGCCGGAGGTTCCTGGGGCTGACTCAAACCCTGGAGGCTGGGGGACGTTACCAGAGTGAGTGCCAGTGCTCACGGGCGGCGCTCGCGGTGTGAGCAACCCTTCCACCCTCCACAAGGAAATTAAAAATTAAAGAAAAAAAATTAATAAAACCCCACTGGTTAGCTGGGAAAAGTAAAACCCAACACCTGCAGCCCAGACCTCCAGATGCAAACAGCCGTGCTGCTGACGTGACAGTTGGCAAGTGTGCTCTGCACATCCCGAGCCAGAGGCAGTCGAGGACCCCGGTGGGAAGACAGACAGCAAAGTGAATGCTGAGTAGATCCCTTGTGGGCTACTGCTTTTCCCCTCTGCCACCCAGCCTCTAGCCTGTCCCTCCTCCCTTTTCGGCAGCAAGGACGCTGCTGTCGCCCCTACGAGCTGGGGAGATAAATTAATGAAAGGGGACAAGTGGTAAGCAAAGCAGGGGAAGGTTCAGTGGAGTGATTGCACATTGAGGGACAGTTCGGATAGAGAGAGGGCTTCCCCAGCCAGCACAGAAGCACAGCAGCCCCTGCTGTGGGGACCCAGACATCCCACAGGAGCTGTCCCCCAGGCAGCCCATCTTGATGCTGCCAACCCTTTCCAGCCCTACTCAGCATCACTGTGCTGCCCAGATGTCCCTGTGCCCTGCCACAAACACCAGTCCTGGCACAGCCGCGTGAAGCACCGCTGCAGGAGGTGACGTCTGCTCCATGCCCATGTGCCAGTCCCCTCTCTTTCCCCAGGTTCTCCATTACCTGCTTGTTTATGCAGTCTTAGAATCTTACAATCATTTAGGTTGGAAAAAACCTTTAAGATCATAAATTCCAACCATTAACACAGCACTACCAGGTCACCACTAAACCATGTCCCTCAGCACCACATCTACACGGCTTTTCAATCCCTTCAGGGATGGGGACTCCACCGCTTGCCTGCCCAACCTGGTCCAGGGCTTGACAACCCTTTCCATGAAGAAATTTTTCCTCACGTCCAACCTAAACCTCTCCTGGCACAACTTGAGTCCATTTCCTCTTGTCTATTGCATGTTCCCTGGGAGAAGAGACTGACCCCTACCTTGCTCCAGCCTCCTTTCAGGTAGTTGTCAATAGTGAGAAGGGTACCCCTGAGCCTCCTTTGCTTCAGGCTAAACAGCCCCAGTTCCCTCAGCAACCCTTCACAAGACTTGTGCTCTAGACCCTTCACCAGCTTTGCTGCCCTTCTTTGGACACACTCCAGCCCCTCAGTGTCCTCCTTGGAGTGAGAGGCCCAAAATACTGAACCCAGTATTCAAGGCCTGGCCTCACCAGTGCCAAATACAGGGGGACAATCACTGCCTTAGTCTGCCCCAGCCAGGATGCTGGTGGCTTCTTGGCCACCTGGGCACACACTGGCTCTTCTCCAGACAGCTGTTGACTAACTCCCCTCAAAGTCCTTTCCCACCAGGCACTTTCCAGCCACTCTCCCCCAGCCTGGAGCACTGCAGGGGGTTGTTGGGACCCAAGTGCAGGGCCCGGCACTTGGCCCTGTTGAACCTCATCCCACTGGCCTTGGCCCATAGATCCAGCCTGTCCAGGCTCCTCATGACCCTTAAGCAGATCAACACTCCCGCACAACTTGGTGTTGTCTGCAAACTTACTGAGGGTGGGTGCCTCAATCCCCTCATCTAGATCATGGAACGGGCCCAAATACTGAGCCCTGGGGGCATCACTTGTGACTGGCCGCCAAGTGGGCTTAACTCCATTCACCACCACTCTCTGGACCCGGCCAGCCAGCCGGCTTATTGAGTTTCCCAGCTTGACAGGGTGAAGTAATTCCCGGCAGAAGGAGGCCCTAGGGCCGCCCCCTATCCCGGGAGCCGCTCGCAGAGCCCTCGGCG
>NW_008585985.1:0-19835 GCF_000691845.1 Merops nubicus | reverse complement strand
TAAAAGTGGTTTAAACCACCACAAAATACCACTCTATAGAAGAAATCTTGGAATATTACAACACTTCTATTAATTTAATTTAAGTGTGTTTTATAACAAAGCCAAGTATGTTCCATGTTAACGTTGTCTTTCATTTAGTCCTATAAGCAGGACATGATACAACACAAAGGCTATCAAATGGATGAGACAATGAAATCCAGGAGTCACAGTACCCCGTATACCACTGAATCATTTTGAATTCCTAAGTTGTACATGAGTTCTCTGACACATCATAATTAGAGCCCCCAAAGTACAAGCGAGCTATGGCACACGTTTATGTGTTTAAAGCTAGGCTAGCAAAATGGTCTTTTGAATTTTCAAAAGAAGTGTTCAAACTTAGAAGCACCTAAATTTTGTACTGACTTCCTTTCACATTGAGAAAGGCAAATGTTATAAATCCTGTCCCATGTACCAATCCCCAACTCTTTGATTATCTCTCAACTGAAGAAATTTCCCCAAGCTTAGCTGAAAGTTTATCAGAAACCTTCCTTACTGTTCAATGTCTTAGCTTTTGGATTATAGAAAACAATTTCTCTACTTTCATTTCTGTAACACAAGTCTGTGATGAACTAATAAATATTCATAAAGTTTTTGCTGATTCATTTTTTTTTTTCTTATTTGAAAGCTTTATATAATACTTTTTTAAAGCAGGTAAATGTCAACAGCTACGAAGCTGAGATACGTAGAAGAGAGAAAATTTAAAAAAACATCTTACATAATTCAGCATGTCTGCAAATAAAGCTGAAGGATGGACAAACAGTGGAGATCTTAAAAGTCTACCCCCTTCTAAAGGTTTGTTTAGGTCTTGTGGCTCCTTGTACCTTCTCAATTATTTTTCTATGGAACAGGCACTCCAAAAGGTTCTATAATCATGGGGAATGAATTCTGGCAGTCAAAATACATTGAAAAAAGAAATATATATTTACAAATATTGCTTTTTATATTTCCCAGAGTAAGGACTGGTTAGATAAACAAGACAAAATATTTACAAACATCAGCAAAGAAATGTTTCCTTTAATGCATCAAAGATTGATTGACAGCTTCCATGGGACAACCACACAGAGAATACTTTTGGTTCACAGAATAGTATGTGTTATTTTATTGTCCGTATCACCGAAAGGATAAGTAGTTTGAGCTAAATACATGGGGTGGGGTGGTGGTGGGTGTTGTGTGTAAAAAAACACCAGCATTATTCCTAGGTTTTGAAAAAATCAAAACTCCCTAATAAGTACTGAAAATTTTTTCCTCTGGCACTTCTTTATGTGCCAGCTACACCATTTCTGTCTGGTCAGTCTGTTTTGACCTATTCCTAGAGAGAAAAAAAATTGTCATTTATCACTTTTTAATTAATCTCCAGGCCATTCTGATAACCAATATATGTCTGTTTAGCTTTAAATGTTACCTAGATTTCCAAGAGAAATAGCAATCTGGATAGGAAAAAGCTGATTCTGTGCAATTACAGTTAACACTTTGGTTTGGACAGCTGAAAATATTAACATCATGTTGCAGGCATATGCTGATGGACAAGAGGTCCATCAGCAAATAACTTAAAGATGACAGACAGCTTTGTTAAAATAAACACGCTTTTTCCAACAGGAGCATGATCCTGTGACTGCCAGTGTAACAGAAACAAGTAGGAAGCTGAAAAGAGTTCAGCAGAAACATCTACAGATTAAAGTTCTGAAAAATCCTGAACTAGTGCCTGACCTCGTCCTGTTACCTCCACCTATATACATATATATACATAATATATATCTTTTTTGGAGAGATACATATATCCAAAAATCTCAATCAAACAACACAAAATCACTTCATGAAATAAATGTAAAGGACTGGCCTCTACAGTTTTCCACAATAACAGATTTTTTTCCTTGAGGTACTAGTATCTCTAATTGGTAGATATAGATATTTCCAAAGTCTCCAGAACAAATTTTTAAGCATCTAACTGTTAATCAAAGAAAAAGAAATTAAAAGAAATTCCATAGTTGGTCAGTTCAGTAGATTTTAAATACTCTATACAAATAACTTGTACTTTGCCCTCTCCCTCTTGCATCTAATTTTTAACCAAATATTTGTGAGAAGTCAGTATATAAAAATCCTCTGATGTCTGCTGATTAGTCACAGTTAGTGACATTGAGGGGAGTTTAAAATTTACCAAAAATTAGGCAAATGTGTCAGAACAGAATACTACAGTATCCATTGTGTGATCAAGCTTTTGTTCAAAACAGGTTCAAACAGGAACTGTAGCCAGATATGAAGTTAACCAAAAACTTGGTGGTAGTAGATACGATAGAGAAATAGCTTCTAGCTACTTTAAGATGATTATAATACATTATAATACTAAAACATGTACCTCTGGGGAGGGTCTTCACATGTAAATGTAGGACCATCTTAGTATAATGAGCTGGACAGGAGTCAAGACACGTGCAAATGAATGTCTGTAATGAAGTCATAGTTAACCAATCAGGTATCACAGCATCATATTTTCTTAGTTACCTTGTGGTATAGGTGACTCTCTGTCATTCCTGAAGGTGTGCTAGCTTTGTGAATGATCACCTAGCACACTTTTCTGTGCAGAACTGGAATAAAACAAATATTCCGATTCTGTGTGTTGAGAGGCATCTCACACACCCAGTGAAGAACACAGATTTGGAAGATTAGTGTTTATATTTAAGTAGTACCGTTACCTTTGTTTAAGATTGAAGCATATGTTAACTTGTGCTATCCACTTACTGCATTTTGCCCTCCCTAGTTAACAAATGTAAATCGTGCAGGATGCAGTTCTGAGTAGTTCTGCTCAGGCAGTCTTTGTACAAATAGCAACTCCACATTCAGAGACATGGTTATCAGCAATTTTGCCCAACTTCCTCCAAGTCTATAGTGGGGTAAAATGAATGAATTCTGTCTACTTCAAATTAGTTCTTTAAGTTAAAGACTTGAGGGAAAAACTAAGGTTAAGGGCAACACACATTTCACTTTGTTATACACAGAACAAGCAGCTTTCCTATTGCTGTCTTTGATGCTTTGGGCAAAATTCACAACACTCCACATTAAACAGAACAATGAATTGCAGTTCAAGTCCTTCTGGTTCTCTGTTGCTAATTAGGATTTTAAGCAACCTTTTAGAAGCATAAATGGATCAAATTATAACAAAGTGTCCTGGAGGCACAAATAGATTTCTTTCCTTTCCTGCTGGTGATCTCTCTCTGTCCTACATATCCTGTAGAATAACTCACTTCATTCTCATGGCTACTTCACCTCAAAGGTCTGAATCTCATCGGAATGCCACAGGGCTAGACATTTACTTACAGCATCACTAAGTTCCGTGCAGATTTTGGCTTATAAACCTTTGTCTTTGAGCCACACATTTCTTCCTGCCCCTCTGAATTGCAGGAAACAGTAATTCAGCAGTGTCTAAAACCTGATAAATAAATAAATATAAGAAAAAGTCTCATGAAAAACAAGTCTATTGTATTTTCCCCTAAGAAATAACACATTTTCTGGTAACTTTTTCATTTCTTCTCCTCTCTCATACACAGCATCTGACTGTGATTTGGATTACATGACCTGGTTTATTGGTATTTTCCTCCAGTAATTTATCACAAAGTGAGAGAGTATAATTTGATTAGATACTAAACTAGGGGAATATAAGACTTGGGTATTATATTCTATGTATGGAAAAAAATGTTTATTCAACACTTGGTAAATTGGAAAATTATTTCTGAGGGAAAGATACTCTTACACACGAGCAAACAACACTTACAACCAATTAAGTTTTCAAAACAAGCTCAGAATACTGAAATATATCATTAGTCATTTTGGTACATTCTAAGGGTATCAAGATCTAGTTTGCTACTGATCCAACTTGCAAGAACAAAGAATCCCCTATATCCCACTCAAGGAATGACCTCCTGTTGTGCCTCTATATACATGCAGGAATTTTTTGATGTAGATGTAAAATGTTTGCCTGCATCATTGAGCTCTACTTTATGTTCCAAATAGAAGATTCCTGTGACTATCAAAAACAAGGTAGAGCCTCTGGGTATAATTACTTCAAGTTTAAAATCAGAAAGGAAAGAAACACTGAAAACCAGGTTGTTTAAAAATAGGTGGTCACAGAAAAAAAAAAAAAAAAAATCTGTAAGTTTTAAGATACTTATATAAATGTTCTTGTAAGACATATCCGAATGTCCACTTCCCTCCTCTTTTTTTTTTTTTTTTTTCCTCTTCTCTTTTCTTTCCCTTCAGAAAAGAGAAAAGTACGCATTGGAAAGCCAAATGTCTGATTTCTGCATCTTTGGCTGACCTCTTTCCCAGGAAGACAGGCACCATAAACATAAATCCTTTATAGACCACTGAACCTCTACTATCTGAGATTCATTTTTCACTAGATATTCTAGAAAGTTACACAGAAAGGGTTGTTGCCTGCAGTACTCTCACCACTTTAAGGAGTTACGCTTCCTACTGCTGTAAGATGGCACATCAAATATGTTAACCTTTGTGCTATGCCTTCTGAGTGACAACAGACATGAGTTGTGGTTTCCTCAGGTAGATTATAACCTTCACTAAGTAAGAGCCTTCACCCATTTGGAAAAAAAAAAAAAAAAAAAAAAAAAAAATTCAAAAGTTTCTCCACCTTTACAAAGAAAGGTACAGATATTACGGATATACACAACTAAACAATTTTAAGCCCCCCAGAATTTCCCTATTCAGCTATAAAGCACATCTTTCAGTTAAAATAAGAGTACTATACAGGCTTAGATACAATCAATCTTTCTTACTTCCCTCCAGGCCTCATTAAATATTGATTCCAGTGCAGTTTTATCTTCTAAAAAAAAAAACAACCAACCAACCCACCAAAACACCACCATAATCCTCTGCTTAGATGTTTTGCTTGATCTGTTCACTCTGTCCTGTTTGAGATGAAATGACAGCACTTTCTCTTCTCAGCATTTATATTCTCCCACTAAGTGTGAGAATACACGTGGTTTGTTGCCTGCAGCCAGGGGAAGTTGGACTCCATAAGCAATCAGATCCCTGTAGTCCAATGTTCTGTCTTCTTGAGACTGAACACATCATTAGCTCAATTGCAGGGAAAGTTTACAAATGAATGTTGATGAATTTGTTGCTCTCTGGACAAAATAAAAACAAAACAAAACAAAACAAAAACAAAACACTGAAGACTGTAATATACTTCACCTGGACAAGGATTTTGCCTTGAAATCCAAGAGTAACCACATTATTTCACGTGACTCTCTTGAACATTATCTCCTAATAATATATATATACACCTTGACACTTTTGAAAGATAGAGTTGAGGGTTTTCTTAGTTTCAAGTGTGCTTTACCCCAAAATGGGTCTAATCCTGATATAGTCTAAAGGCAGATTACCATGTCAAGCCATTATCTTAAGTAATGTTCAGAAAAGACTACCAATCAGCAAGAAATCCATAAAGCTCATAATTTAACATTCTCTTGTCTATTATAAACACTTCAGGCATGGAAATTAATATAGTAACAAAGTTTCAGTCTTCACAAGCAGTTTTCCTCAGAAATTAGGATTACATAGCCTTACTGCACGAATATGGCAAACACACACAAGGTAAACACAGTAGGCATCCCTCCTTTCTTTTCAATTTTGTTCAAAATATACGTATATTCAGATCCATGCATTTATCTCCTGTTCCAGTTCTCCAAAATCTCAGAACATTAGCATCCAGCAATATAAAATGTTTTGCACAGGCACCAGGGATATCTTGCATAACAAGGCAGTGATTTAAAATAAGGCCTGCCAAAATAGCTAAAAAAAATTGCAGAAAATCTCAAAATAAACATTCTCAGGAGAACTCTGTGAGTTGAAGTTGAAATCTGATGAATGTCAGAAATAAAACAATTTAGTTATGCCTGGTTATCATAGGTCCATTATTAGTGGCTACCATGTGAAAACAAATATTTAATCTTGGCTGTTATCAGGCATGCTACTGAATGCAAAAAAACAGAGTGCTAGAGTACTCTGGAATTTTTCTGGTGTTGAGTCTCACATTTACCACTGCTCAAAATGCCCTAAATTCACCTTAGAAAAAGCACCATCTGGCTATAACTGGCTGCAAACTACCAGCTGTGAAATATTACTATATTAAGAATATCAGTCAAAACAACAGCTGACCTTTTGTGCAGTAGAAATGCAGTGTATAAACCTAGCAAGATTTGTATCAGATTTAAACTTAAAAGCAAAACTTGCACTAATTTTGTCTTTTCTTCGAAGGGTGTATCTTCTTCAGTACCTTAAGGATAAAATACCAGAAGATATTGTTTTTGTTTTCCCCTTTTAGAATAAGGTCTAAAAGAAGGATAAGTCATTTACCAGTTCCTTGCACAGGAAGCGATTTCTCCTTAGAGTAGCATAGCACTAGTTATTTTGTGAGGTTTAACTCCCATGTTTCCCCATGATCACTGAAATTTAGTGAGGGATTTGTCTTCACCACAGATTTGAAGATAAATCCTATACTGTAATTTAGGGCACTTTGATAATATTCTTTCCTCTATAACGTTTTTCTTTCTGGATAAATTTACTGATTCATCTTTTAATAAGAACAGTAAGTGCTCTGATTTAATTTTTGTTTTCTTCAATGAAACTAATATTGATATGAGGGAAAGATAGTTTTTGCGAAGAAAATTAATTATTTCAACTAAATCGGGGGGGTTAAGGGGGGAAGTGGTGCTGGATTTTTGCTTGGTTTCTCTATTCCCTGGATGAGTATTTCACAACCACATAGATAAAAAAACTTTGGGGGTAAGTGTTGTAAATAGAATAATAAAATCATAGAATGTATTTTGTTGGAAGGGACTAAAGGCCACCTAGTCCAACCCCCTACAATAAACAGGGACATCTCTAACTAGGTCAGGTTGCTCAGGACCCTATCAAGCCTGGCCTTGAATGTCTCCAGGGACGGGGCCTCCACCAATTCTTTGTGTGGTCAACCACCCTCATATTAAAGAACTTTTTCCTAATGTCTTACCCAAATCTACCCTTTTCCAGCAAAAAAACATTACCCCTTGTCCTGTTGCTACAAACCCTTGAGTAGAGATCTTCCCCTGCCTTCTTATAGGCCCCTGAAAGATATTGGAAGGTTGTTATAAGGTCCCCCTGGAGCCTCCTCTTCTCCAGGCTGAACAACCCCAATTCTCTCAGCCTGTTTTCACAGGAGAGGTTCTCCAGCCCTCTAATAATTTTCTGGGCATGCTCCAATACGTCCACATCCATCTTATGTTTGGGGCTTAAGAGCTGGACAGAGTACTCCAGGTGAGGTCTCAGAACGGCAGAGTAGAGGGGTAGAATCATCTCTTTCAATCTGCTGGCCGTGCTTCTTTTGATGCAGATGGGCTGCCATTGCATGTTGGTGGTTCATGTCCAAATTTTCATCTACTAGTAGCCCCAGGTCTTCTTCCAAAGGACTGCTCTCTAGCATACCCTCTCCCAGCTCATATTGGTAATGCTGGTTGCCACAGCCCAGGTGCAGGACCCTTCACTTAGCCTTGTTGAACCTCATGAGGTTCACCTGGGCCCACCTCTCCAGCCTGTCCAGGTCCCTCTGGGTGGCCTCCCAGCTCTCTGGCGTAACAACTGCACCACCCACCCTGGTGTCATCAGCGAACTTGCTGAAGGTGCACTCAATGCTACTGTCAATATCATTAGTGAAGATATTAAACAACACTGATCCCAGCACAGACCCCTGAGGGACACCACTTGTCACCTTCCTCTCTCTGGATATGGAGCCATTGACCACTACTCTCTGGATGTGACCACCCAGCCAATTTCTTATTCACTGAACAGTCCACCTATCAAACCCATATTTCTCCAGCTTCAAAAGAAGGGTGCTGAAGGACACTAATGATTTCCTATAGCAGGAAGAACAGGCACGCATGAAAGCTTGCTTTTTTCTGGTCATATTAGCTGGTTTAATAGAAGGGAAAATTTTTCCCTTCAAACTTTGCCACAACTTATCCCTTAGACATTGACAAATACAGCACTATGACATAAATGCAAGAAAAAGCAACACTGGGCAACAGCTTAGTAGAATAGTAAATGGGCAAACTCTTGATGATCTGTCATGATGGAGAGGGTATTGACAGCTGTTTAGGATGTTTTGGCAAAACTTTTACTTTTATCAGGCTGTTTGTCATCTATGAGATTAATCCTCTCAAGTATTGTTCTTCAAAGGTAGAGTCTATTATTAAAAATATTTGAAAAAACATGATGTTTAATTAATGAAGCTTGAACGATAAACAAACAAACAAACAAGGTAGTCTGCACATTTCATTCTCTGTTCCATAAGTGTCAATTAACAATTAATATTAATGAAATATCACAAAGATTATTAATCAGAGAAGTAGCTTCATACTTAGGGGTTAGTGCACAACTGTGTAGCCACTCGGTAAATCAACTGCAACAAGCAGACAATATGTACGCTTTTTGCCCAAGGAAGTGTACAAACTATCTTTATTCAGATTCAAATTAGTACATTCAGAAATGACTAGGAACATTTGGCTAATTGATATGGTTCAGATAACAAACGGGAACTCATTTTATGCTCTGGTAAAACAATTGTCAATTGCCCACGTTTTGTGCTAGTGTTTCTAAAACTGAAAATGTCATACTACGTGCATGGCTTCTAGTTCAGATATAACAACCATGTTCTACCACCTCATTAGCCATGATACGAGGGAACAGCATTCCAAGGGTTGAGCTTCTGCCACTGCATAAGGAGACTACTGTCAGTGTCCTGTTACCATCTAACACTTCACATAATCTTAATGGAATTGAGAACATAGTAAAGAAGGGCACGTTGTAGTAAGCATCTATCCCAGCTTCTGTCTTCTAGATGGATAAACTATTTAGGAAGATCACATAGGCCTGGCCACTTTCTGTCATTCTTTCCCTTTCTTCAGACCACCCCATTATTGAGCCGTGTTGCAGGATAGTTATATGGTACACTGAATCAAACATTTCGCAGAACTGTCAACCAGAAATCTCCTTGCTGTGTTATAGCTTCCAGGTTTCAGTTCGGCATCATTTAGACATGGTGTAGATTGCTCTCTCCCAGGTTAAATTGCCTACATTAGTTGTCTACATGGAAGCTCATCTGCTGCTTTTTTTCCTCAGTTTTATAAAGTTCTTTTATAATTCCATACCATTAGTACAGTTCTTGGCCTACTTCAAAGGTTACTATCTATCATCCTCAAGCTTGGGAGTTTCACTGTTCATTCTCCTTTCTACATCACTACCGAAGTTAAGTAAAACCTATTCCCTCACCAGATCTGCAGGCTCCACTGTTCTCCCCATCCACCGTCTCTTACTCTGAAAAGTAATTGCTAAAACCTACTCTACTTTTCCCACCCTTAACCACCTTCCAGGACAAGAAAGGCCTTCTCCTAAAGCCATGTGTCAAAGTTTAATATAGTCTGCGTAGGGTTTTTTTTTCAGTTATTTCACTTGTGGAGTGGGTGATGTTTAAGATTAAATGTGCTTACCTAAAGATATTTGGTGTTACACAGAGTTTTTAATTTAGTGGAATTATACAAAACATATGGAAATCAAAATACGTGTCTAAGTTACTCTTAAAATATAGCAATTGCAACATACAGTTCAACTGCAACAGCAAAGTGATTCCCATTACTGATCTTCCTTCTAAAATATGCTTACTGTCATGATGCTGGGCAAGCCAAGTCACCAGGAAGGAATGCATGGGTTGAAATTAGCTCAATACCGTTGCTCTCTTCAAAACATGTTTACTGTTTTTATACCTTATGTTGGGCTGAGCCATGTATTCACTCCCCTAGTTCGGATCTGGCTAACTCAGGGACGTATTTACACTGCTGTTAATTCACTCAGCTGTTGTTTGTCTAAAAAGCCACCCTCTGATGAAGATAGAAATCAGCTTCTTTGCATTATTCTCTGGGCTTCATGGGCACATCGACCTTGCCCATCTTTACTGAACGTTCTTCCTTTGTAGAAGCTTACTCACTGAATCACTTAAATTCTTAAGGATTTAGTCATTCACATGATAGTAACTGACTTTCTTCTTTGTATCCTCTGGATCCCCTTTGTCCACTTCCTACCACATTCACAGAAGTGTTACACAGCTTGTTAGTGAGGCAGGACCTCCCTCTACAAAAACCACACTGATTCCCAGGCACCATTTATCCATGTGCTTATATCTGTTACTCTAGATTCTGCCATCTTACCAGAAGTACACACCAGCTTCATTGCTCTGTAGCTGACAAATCAATGGATCTGGACAGGTTGGACCAATTACCCAAGGTCAATTGCACAAGGTTTAACAAGGCCAAGTGCCATCCCATCAGTGTAATCTACTTTGATTTCTGTAAAGTTATTAGCCTGGTAACATCATATTCCATTGAATTTCCTCCTTCTAAAAAACCTCCTTGCAGATGTCAATGTTGTATGTTCCAACCCTATCTTATTTTTCAGAATTTAGGCTGCTATAAAAATACTTCAAAGATTTACAGTCACCTCCATCACTTAACGCTGCATATACAAGTCAGCTGGTATTACAGGTGAACTAATTTACCTCCTTTAGGTTTCTTTGTGTGCTGTTTATTTCTTTCAGACTTTTCAGGAGTGCATTGGACATTTATCTCAGTTTAAGCCAGGTAATCTTCTGTGCCCCGAAGCTTTCCCCAGATTTCTAAATTCCAATATTTTCTAACCTTTCTAACTCAGTACCATCAGCGTTACTCCATTAAGATGTTGCCTATCCTTCCTAAACAGTTTCCTCTTTTCCAGAAAGTTTCCTCAGTTCCTAATATAATTAAATCTCACCTTGCTATCACATGCTCATCTTTACGTCGTTTGCCTCATCCACACATTGAGACTTCAAATTGCTGCCTAGCACTTAGGATAGAAATATAGGTGATCCTATGGAGGCTCTGAATTTCCCTTTACTGTCACCTGCTTCTTCCTGCAAGAGATCACCCCACTACTGCATCATCAGTACAAGAGGACATTGATCTCAGTTGGAGCATGGATCTCATTCAAAAGACTCCTTGGTAGAGTATTCTCCATCTTGGAGACTTATTCCTTCTCTGTAGCACAGGGAGTACTCTAATAGATGTGAGGCTATCCTTCAGCTTCCCTGTCAGTCAGCTGAAAGAGCTTCACTTTTTTCCTAATTTGCTTAAATTCAGCAAATCTAAAGAGCATGAGCCTGTTCTCTAGGTACTGGGGGATCCTTGTACAGTGTCAACAAATACAAAATCTGCTGCTTCAATCAGTCACTATATGTGCTGCACTTTGTAACAAACTGGGTAAGCTCTGCCCTGCTGGGGGTCTCTGTCTGCATCTCGAGGACTTTTTAATTATTCTTGAAAATGATTATGGACTAATAATTTTTATTTGGTCTTTTGAGAAGACAATTGTGATTATCCTCTTAAGATAACCACCAAAAGGTGGGAGATATATAAGAGCATAAAAAAAAAACCCCAAGGCTGAAGAAAGTAATCAACCACATCTCTCCCTGGACCATGTCAAGGTTTCAATGCTAAAAAAAAAACTGCAGACTTTGTTTTTTTCCTTACTTCTTAGGAGTCTGGCTTTATGGACTTTAACTAGTCTTATCCAGGTATCCAGACAGGAGAATATCATACAAAGACTTGAGCTACAACCTGCACTCTGTATTAAATATTTATTATGAAATGACTGACCAAGATCCTGTATCTCATGATGTTCACATTGATTTTCTGTATTTAGAGATAGCAGAGAAAAACAAATAAGTCAGTTCAAGAACCCTAGTTATTAGCTCATCTCAAATTAGATATATGCATGCACTCAGTGGGTCACTGAAGCAGATCTAGCGATGTCAGTAATCAGACCATACAGAATGTGCCTCCCAACACCTTTGTCCTGGGCCTGATCCAGAGCTTTAACTTGTAAGCACTCCTACCTGCTGCAGTAGTGTGCAAATTATAAAGCAGCCACGAACAGCATCTCAGCTGGAGATGGCAACCAATGACACAGTAGCAATAAGAAACAGTTTGTTCAGTCATCCATCAGTTGTATCTGACTGGGTGAACACTTTTCTGATCCAGCAGCCATTTACTCACAATTCACTGCAAGCATCTGTAGCAGTGAGTTTTATGGAAAAGGACTAGCTGCAAATTATAGCACAGAGATTATTCACGGAACTACTCTTGCTCAGATGTTTCTTATTGTGCCCGGGAACCCATTTTTGCCTCCCAGTCCAATGTTTTACATGGTACACCATGCTGAATAAGAAAGAGGCCCCAAGCACATTAGGGAAGACAGAATATTCTCAGGTTTTAGAGTTTTCTGAAGAATGAAATGTAATACAGCCTAGGCTTACTAGCTTAACAGTACAGCTAGGCAGTGATTTAACCATACAGACATGCTGACAGGAAATTCAATAATTAGTACAAGTCAGTCCCTGCAGCTTTCTTTCAAGAAGACAAATAGTTCTTTGCCTCCAGAACCTCACAGATTAAGTTATACTGTTATTTCCAAAAGGTAGCTTTAAGTAGATTATTTTAGTAGTCTAGAAGAAAGTTTATAAAGAGGGAGGCAGATATGATGAAGTCTCTGTTGCAGTTCTCTGCAGAAAGCTTGTGAAAGAGTTGGCTAAAATAGAAGTAGAGTGGAGAGAGAAAGGGGAATTAATATTTAAGATTTCAAAGCCAATTCATCAGTCTGAAACAAATCTACTTTCTACTCTATTCTATTCTCCATTTTATTTCAATGCTTTGGTTACTTAAATATTGAAAAGAAAAAAAAAAAACAAACAGAAGTTTTATTAAAATTTCTTGAACTAACTTTGTTAAAGTTAGCATCCACTAAAAACCTAGTTTTTATCAAGCCAAAAGATTTCATAGTTCTTCTGTTAACCTACCTAAAATCTTTACCAAAAAAAAATCCTAATAAATTGGAAGGATTTATTTTGAGAAAAATACATTTGAAAAGAGCTATATTTACACAAACAAGCAAAAAAATGCTGATCACTGTAGTTTTGTCACTGCTTACAAGAGAATGAGAAGTCTAATTAGAGGGGAATAAATAACAACAAATGGTCAATATAAACCCAGTAATTTTAAATAGCCGAGTTGTCGTTACCGACACCCGATCCCCAGGATCTCTGCCACCCAACCTCTGCCGTTGGGTACCATCACAGACACATTTGCAACATCCTTCAATATGAAGGATGTTGCAAATGGCGTTTATTGCGCAGCTGCAATTGCTTATATAGCACAAGCCACACCCACAAGGCCCCTCGTGGGCAGTCTGAGCTTTCCGTTACATCGCGAGATCTTCCGCACGCCGATCCCTGCCTAGGGTGGGCTCTGCTCACCACAACACCGAGTAGTCGTACATACTTCTAAATGTTTTGTTTCATGTGTCAGGTTCATGATCTCTACTTTGTGAACAACCATTGCTGGGACAAATATAGAAGGATATAATTTCTGAACAGCCTGAGAGCTCTACATCTAACAAAAAATCAAAATAAACATAACAACTGATTAGGTACTCTTTTTTTTTTTGTTTTGCTTTAAAAGATCTGATTAATTACCATTGTATCTTACTTAACAGAGAGAACGGACTTTAACTAATAAATCATATTGTGGCTTGTAAGGTAAATCAGGACTTTGCATAACTGTGCGACACGTAACTGCAGAATATCAGGAATAGCCTACACAGCACCTTCATTCAAAAGTCCTAGAAAAACAGCTTTGTAGCACTAAGAATTGAGCACTGAAGCAGGTATTGAAACAGGAATCCTGTGCATGAAATAACAAACTCAGGCTAACAAATCGATCTTTTGTGTGTGTGTGTTCTTGACTCTTCTCATTACCATCTATTTGCTACCCCATCCCAGCTTTTACTGGCAGACTATTAAAAAAGCTAGGGCAGTGAAGGACAGTAAAGTGGAAGTTCCCTCTCCCACTCTGTCACAGTCCTAGTTCTTGTCCCATTCACTGCAGTTTGGTTTTTGAGCATGGCTCACTTCAGACAAATCTTGACCTACTCACTCATTTGATTTCCTCAGCTGCCAGAATC
This sequence comes from Merops nubicus, assembly GCF_000691845.1. Classification (NCBI taxonomy): domain Eukaryota; kingdom Metazoa; phylum Chordata; class Aves; order Coraciiformes; family Meropidae; genus Merops; species Merops nubicus. Next base: position 5,711 of record NW_008585985.1, on the reverse strand, counting down.
CAGAAGCTACTGCACACCCACCTTCTTTATTTCTTATTTACAATTATTTATCTCCATGAAAGGCTGTTACAGTTCCTATTATGCCTCTTCATTTGCATGTTTCTCTGCTATGCATTTCAGTTCTAAGCTAGCTAGTATCTCCCACATTTTTTCCACAGGAAGAGAAAACTTCAGAACCAAACAGAACAGCTGTTGCTGTGATATGTGTGTCAAAGACATCAAACAGCAGCTGTAAATGCCACCTTTTACCTCATTTAAGTTTTGTATGTAGAAACAGAAAAATGCCAGTGTGGTTATAAGAAAACTGCTATGCTATTGGCAAGAAGACATCACTGATATGAGACAACATACTGATCTTGTTCCTATATGAATTCTTTCAGTTACAGTATAACTGGCACATCATCTCTGCATTTTCTTTTTTTAATGTTTCTTTGTAAGGAGAACAAAGAAATATGTTTTCTAATGTAAAGAATCAGGATTTTTGCTTAATTAAAACATCCCTATAAATAGTCTGTAATATTAAAACCTCTTTCAGGATTTAAAAAAAAAAATAAAGATTAGAACATCTTGCAAAGTACATATCTCCCTTAACATATCTCTAAAACAGAGATGAGAGTTGAAAAAAAATTTTGAATGAGAAGAAAAGAATAACTGCTCTAAATTTTTACCATTTTACCTGCATACTGAAAGCCTGTAGAATGGAACGGGCTTAGAAGCAGCACTAGGAATGCAGTTTCCTCTAGCCAGTGATACATAGATTGATACTAGATTACCTTTCAGGAGATAAATGATCCAAAGCTCATCCTAAAATTAAAAGCGCTATCTGAACTGGGAAGAGGAGAAAGGACTAAAGCATACAATGGAGGGTAACAAAATGAGGAGGATGACTAACTAGTGGATAGAGTCAGGTTGTTTAATTAAGGGGATTTTTTTTCTTTGGTTTTGTTCGTTCTGCTTTTGTTTCTTGGCTAGAGTTTTTTGTTTGTTGTTTTTTGTTTGTTTGTTTGTTTGGGGGGGAGGATTTTTTTTTCTTTTTAAAGCAGCAATAGTGAGCTTGAATCACACAGCTGGAAGCCAAAAATATCCCAGGTCAAAACTCTTTGTTCCTGTTCTGCCCAGCACACATTATACCTCATTAAGACACCACACATGCCAATGCTTTAAGTCATAATCTATTGATATAATATAGCAAATTAAAAAAGACAGTATTTTTCCTGTTTTAATGATGCCTGCAAACAAATCCAACCCAATACAGCATGTTTCTGTCAAAAGAATACTATATCCTAAGTAAATTCTTGAAAAGATATAATTATACAAAAATTCTTCATACATTTTATGTTGGTGTTTATTATTTCATCTTAACCTTAAGGACCACTACAATTTAAATTTTATCATCAGTTATCAATTGACCCATCTCATAATATTTTTTAAAATCTAAAGAATATCACCACCCCTCCCACTTGCCTTCTCTTGAATTGCACAAACATGCTGTGCACTTATTTAAAATTAAATACCTAATGGGAGCAATTAGAATTTTAACAAATCAAACACTTAGCAAAAAAATTCACAACAGCAATCAAAAAAGCAAGCAAGCAACCTCCTTTCTACCACTTTTTATATGGTTTCCTTCTTAATTCAATAGCAAAGCCTGGGACACATGCAGGAAATCCATTAATTTACTACTGTGTCTGTGCAGGGATTCATTAGCAGGCAAAGGAAAAATAGCAGAAGGTATGGGACACACAATTGCTGCCTGAATCTCTAACCAGAGGGATTTTAGCTGATAAAGAAAAATCGACTTCTGGACGGGTTTTCCTATTGGTTTTTTATTCTTGCCTAGTTAACTTTAGTAATAGCTAACCAACAGGAAAATAAAACAGCAGGAGAGAGCATTCCTCTGAGTCAAGTCAATCTCCACTGAAGGTAGTCACAACCTGCCCCAATCCCAAGCATCAGAATGCTCAGGGATTGAAACAGAAAGCATTAGCAAAGTTAGAAGCCCAAGCCAAGCTATATGGCATACCCAAAAGGTTAGTCATGTCTAATCTTTTCTGTGGCTGAAGCATGAGTAATATTCTGATATCAAAGTAACTTTCATATACATGAAGTCTGAGTTTAAGTTTTCTTCTTTAAAGATAGTCTTCAGCTTCATGTTGTTACAGTTCTTAAAATAACTGAAGAATCCTACAAAACTTTAAAACAGAGGAATCTGAGTGCCCTTCACAATTCCATCAGCTTTCTCAACGACTCCCATATGGCTGAAGTCTCCTGTGGCTTTTGTTTGAGGCTGATATAACAAGTATCCATTTCAGAATATGAGATTGGTGTTCAGAGGTGAGATTTTATTAACCAGAGAAAGAAAAAATAATAGAAAAAACCCCTCCCTTCAGAATTATCATCTTAACAGAATAGCTTTATCTTTGAATAAACAGTAATAGAAAAAAAAAAAAAAAAAAGAAGGGGGGGTGGAACCCAAACCCCCAAAAAACCCACCCTTGAACCTTAGCAGGAGGAAAAAACTGTGTGGGTGCATAAAAGAAAAAAAAAAAGTCCTAAGAACTAATCAAAACTAGTAGAGGCTGACTCAAAATCATATCCTACCAGAAATGTTCAAAAACTTATAGTTACACTGACACAATGGATGTTTATACTGCTGGTGAGGGAGGGGATTTTGAGATATTATAGGGACATCTTCCCTGCTACAGTAAAGGGAAAGATCTTGATCAGGAGAAACAGACAACATATGCCAAACATGTTGCTTTGCTATCCAGCAAGCATCACCTGACACTATCTATTCCAAGCCCTCTCTTTCATGTACACAAGTACAAACAAGGACAGATAACATGGTATTTAGAATTAAAACATGCATCTGGATTCAGATAAAGCTTGTTTTCTTCCTTGCCTCTAAGCATATTTAATATTATGGATGGTATGGTACTAAGTGACCAACAATTAGTCAACCTATAGTCACAGGTCATTTCTTTGATATAGAATCTTCTGGAAGGTCTCTATTTCAGCTCCATATTTCAGTTGCTTGGTTGTTTTCACATAAAAGAAGTGGCTTCACTAATCTCTTTTTTTGGATCTATAGGAAGGATATTTGACCTAAAGCTGCTACTGATTTGAATGTAAGTTTAGAAAACTGTACAGAACTAACAGCAAAGAGCACAGCTTCTTAGATGAGACCACCTCAGGAAGAAACCAATAATTCTCTATATATTCACCTCTGGGATGCTGTTGTGCTTGGTCCATAGTAAGGACTTAACAATACTAGATAGGCAGCATCAGTTAAAAGCATCACTGAAGCTATCTGTTTGTTATTTATGGATGCTTTAATCCAGTTAGAAATTACTTATTACATTAGTTTTGGCTTCTACTGCTAGCTTCATTACAGTGCCTATATCTTTATTTCTCTCTTTCAAATAAATGTAGCTAGCATGCTATCTTATATGTCCTCTTAATGAGGTTCACTAAATGATATTTGTATTCCATTTTCAGTTGGTTTTTAACTGTGTTGATGTTTCCATTGCTCTGGTGAAATTTTCCATGTTTGCACTGTGCCTCAGAATAGGTATTTTAGGAAGCTTAAGCCAAAAATCAGTCAGTCATGTCTAAGAATGAAAATGGGTGCAACTATTTATTTTTCTCATTTAGAAAAAAGTCAGCTCAAGTGTGCAGCTGATAGTCTTTAGCATCTCTGCACATCTGTTGAAAGAATGAAAATCTATCCAATGGCAAAATAAAAAGAACCCAGCAACACTAGCTCTGATATTATCATAGATTTTTATCATAATGTAGTCAACATAATGTAGGAGAATTATGATTATTTGCATAATACAACATCCTTTTTAGATTTTTCTGGTCTTTTACTGCCTGGTTTAGTAACTCTACTGTTCTTTTGCATAGTTTATTTCTAGTACTTAGCCTTCGCTACAGAGATGTTAGGCTTCAGGCTGGTTTGATTCTGATTGAAAACTGTGGACAAAAATTAACAGGGTTATTCTCAGAGTAATCCACTTATTTGCAGATACATACTGAAGACTCCCATTTGTCTCAACAGCAGTAAAAACATTCAGAATACATGCATTCATAAGGATCCCATGCCAATCTTTTCTTCCCTCTGATAGGTACAGTTTTCTGCCTGTTCATCTGTCTCTTATAAAAAAAAAAAAAAAAAAAAAAAAAAAAAAAAACATAATTCTGCTTTTTCTCTTTCACCTTCCACAGTTTATTATGCTGAAAATTATTCTTTGGTAACTTTATGTTATGTACACAACTAATTCGTGAAACTGGGAATTCATCATTTGTAGATCTTATGTTTGCAGATCTCATATTTGCAAGATCTACTTTTTTGTAGACAATTTTATGTAAGCAACTAAAAAACACCCGGCAATTTTAAGGTATTTAGCTGAAAATGCATGGATTTTCACTGGACACACAATAAGTCTTCTTTGAAAATGAGGTCTTGTAAAACGTCTCAGTCTGAGTCTTGAAATTAACCTATCATTTTGAAAGAAACTCGTCTGCATGCAATAGCCTTCCAAGTCTTCGTTACAGTGCTAATGCCGATGCAGTTTTGGAAGCTTAAAATGCAGTGAGTTGGAGCAGTGGAAGACCTCAAAAGACTCATTATAGATTTAGAATGATTTCTCAGGCATTATATGCCCTCAGCTTTGTGAGAGGCATTGTCACAGAGGCATCCACAAAACAAGATGGCAGCTGCAATCTATGCCATATAACAGATGTCTGCTGGGAATATATCTACTACACAACTAATTTAAGGAAAGATGAACCAAAATGGGCATACACCCATGCCTAAAGAGGAAATCTCCTGCACAAGAGTGCCCAAGATATCACAGACCCAAAGAGGTGGTGTGAGGCTCACTCAGTTCACAGAGGATCAAGCCACTGAGGTATCCTTGCACAGCGCATCCAAGGGGAGGGTCCAAGTGCCAAGACTGCAACTCTGAAGAACCAGCTCAAAAGCTTCTTAAGCAGTGCCCCATTTATGCTCTAGTCAAGGGCAAGCTGTGGTCATTCTAACTGGCTGAGGAGCAAACCCAGACAAAAACAAGCTAAGGGGTCCAGATCCTCAGGCAACACTTAACAGATGTAGTTTAACAGAACTGTCCTGTCAGCGCCATTCTTGTTCATCTGTCAGGAGAAGGGTGTTGTACCTGCCACAGCAAGCATGGAGATTGTCAAGAAAATGTATTTTGCCATCTCACACTGCAGCACGGAACAGAACAATGGCTAAAGCAAGCATCAGATTTATTTCTGAAAGGGAAAATGAGAACTGAATAGTATTTCAGGAAGCAGAAGCATGAGATATAACAACAAGTTAGTTTGCAAATCTCAGTTCATTCTCCTGCCCAAAGAATAAAATGGGAAATAACTCTCGAGTACTTGAAAAAATTCTGCTTTGCCTGATAGATAACATATCTAGACAAATACCCAATTAAATGACTCAATCGAAATAAAATATAACTCTTTTTTTTCCCTACTGTTTTAATATTTCATTTTATAGCCTCAGTAACATTTTCAGGTGTGTAGTTAGTATAGAAGGATTATACATTTAATCTAAAGTCATAACTGAAAGCTCATCTAGAAACCAGGGCCAGGAACACTTCTGACTGTCAAGGAGGAAGCCAGAGCTTGGATTCTTGAAAGCCAATAGCAATACCCGTTGTGGTGGTTTAAACCACTTTTAT
>NW_008585984.1:0-108480 GCF_000691845.1 Merops nubicus | reverse complement strand
TGGTGTTAGAGGAATAGAGGAGAACAGTTACTCATGTAAGAAACTTTCCTTTTTTTGTATAGCATTGTGGAATTCTGAAATCTTTACCTAAGAAAGCGTGAAAGAATTCCCAAGATATTACAAAAGATTCATTCTCCCTACAATTCAGATATCAATGTGTTAGAGCAGTCTAAAGCTAGTACTGCCTACAATAAATCAGCAACAAGAGAATCCTCTGAGGAATCCTCAGCTCTCTTGGTGTCAGAAAAAGCACAGCTGATGTCAGACAGTCATATTTTCAAAACCTTTTCAAAAAAATCTGGATGTTTTCATTAAAAGAAATAAGGTTCTTGGAGTCATTAGATATGTTCAATAATGAGAACCTACAAGGATTTTACCTGTGTTTCCATGTCTCCTGAAGTAGCAAAGAGCATTTCAATGTAATAGAGGAAAAGACACTTGCATGACATCCCCTATTGGGCTAATGCCAGAAATTTCTTGCTAGAAGTTTTTATATTTCTATAACGTTTGACAGGCCAAAACCATATCAAGATATAAATTATGAAAACTAATGTAGAAACTCCAAGATTTATCCAAATGCTACTGAAAATTCTGCCACTTTTTTTCTTTTTTTTTTTTTGAGAGAGAGAGAGGGGAAAAAGGACAAAAGTCCATTAGTGCAGGACTGCAGAGGGGAGGCAATGTTGGATGGAGAATAACTTCTTTAAGAAAAGGAAAGATTGGAAAAGTTTTGTCTGATGATTCCATAAAGAATGAGGATTATGATGTCAACTGCAGTGAATATCCTGGACAGGTTTTCTTCAAAGTAATTTTCCACAAATCACCATCAGATGTGAGTAAACTAATTGCTGTGAAAAATGTTGTTTTCATATGCATGGCTATAAAATCAATTTGTTGCTGTAAGCACGAGCTTTGCAGTAAAGAATAATTTCCTGAAGGCCTCTGAATGCTTCCTATTGCAATACGAAGGAAGTCATTCTTAGAGAGCAAGAGATGTTAGAGAAATGAGCATTAATGATCTCCATTCATTAGCAGGAAGCTGTTAAAGTTTTGTGGTGGTTAATCATATTAAGTAACTATTGACCAGCCACAATTAAAAAGAAAAAAATATTTAGTGGCCTGTTCTGGAAAGCTTTAAGTAGATACTTCATCTATTCCCAAAGAAATTAGTTTCCTTGGTTTTATGCAGTATATTTGACCTTTACACCTCAATCCTGAACTTTTTAGTACTATCTTGCCCATGTGCATGTCAATGTGTTTAACTGCCGTTATTTGAAGACCCCACTCACATCATAACCTTCTCTCTTTGAACAGAGATGTACCTATGTGAAGTTTTAGCCTCTTTTTCCCCCCCTAGCACTTGGAAATAGCTTGCTCTTCCATAAACTTTAGTTGTGTCATGTATAACATGCTGACCTTCAAGGATAGCAAGCATATCTTGTATCCCTAGAGACAAAGCACTAGAGTAATTTCTAGCATTAAATACTAGAACCTTAATGTTTGTTTTAAACGCTAGTTACATGTTTAAATTGCATTAGCTTCAAAATGACTGCCCCCTCACATAAGAGGATAAGACCTTATGTCTCTCAACTGCTATTAGTCACTTTTTAAGGCAGAAAGCTTCACTCACATCAGGTGCCAGAGAGCCTGCAATAAGTGAAGCTAAGATCCACTCACTCCAGGAAGACTTGTAACAGCATACATGGGTTTTTAAGATGGAACAGTTCCCTAGTTCTGAAACAGGCAATGTACTTTTAGAGCACCCGGTGGCTGAGACTGCCCCTTAGATGTGACCAGAACATACAAGTTGCCTCATAATTATCAATAAATGTGCAAGTACTGAGACAGATTTCAGCTTCCCAAAGAAACGTCCTCACCGAATCGGTATCCCCGAGAGTCTGCTACAGACAGACTGCACAGACCATCCCTACTAACAATATCACCCTCTATGCAAAGACAAAGCAAGCAACTGGCTGTAGTTATAAGTCAGCAGTACAACAGCTCTGCTCACTTCTTATTCAGCTCCCATCAGGTCATGTATACTGTAGACTTCTATTTTCTTTTTCAAGTAGAATTCATGATGCCCTTGATACTCCCAAGCATCTATGTACACACTTGTATGGCGACAGATGTAGCGGATGTATCAGCTCTGTCTTTTGGTTTAGGTCTTGTCAAAGAGAATGTTTCAGATGAAGGAAACCCTGGAAACAGTTTTATGATTTGTTATCCTAGATACGTCTGGAAATTCTGTCATAACTTTCATAGGTTTCCTCTGATATTCAGCATTGTTTTGACAGAACCAAAACTTTGTGTGCATTTTTCTTAGTTTTGAGTGAAACATTTTTCAGGAATGCTTCTTGAGGTCACAGTGAAACTTATCCCTGTATAAGTGATAGAGAATCACTATGGGTAAACCACTCCACTGCTGGGAATAAGAAAAACTGATGTTTCTCAGGTTTTTGTCCAGCCTGCAACAAACAACTGAACTAGGAGCACATGCAACATCCAATATGAAAAATACAGAAATCTGGCTACAAAATGTTTACAAGTTTGTAGGTGTATTCCATGGAAATATATTTTTCATCAAATGGAAATTTTTTTTTTTGGCTTTTTGATTTGACAAAAGAAATGCAAACAAACTGCATGAAAGGCTTCAGTTCCAACAGATGTTCCAGCCAGCAAGCTGAAATCAAAAGTGCAAAACCTGGCCCTTAGTTCACATCTAGGTGGCAAAATTAAAAAAGGTCTCTGGTATAAATATATATTTAACTGTTTTCACCTTGGTTTCTTGTCTTTACCCTTTAGAAAACAGAAGGCCACCCAAGTACTTAAGTACTCTTCACACAATTATATACACAGAATAATAGAGATTCCAGGTTTACTCACATACTTGCCTTTTACAGAGCTTATATACCAGTAAGAAATGAAAATATTTGAAATGAAATTAGTTTTGTGCTGACAACTCATACAAATTATAGGACTTCAACTTGAGTTTGTTCAGGTGATGGAGAATGAATGGCATCTAACCTTTCTGCTCTCCTGTTCTGAGACAGAATCATCCTGAAAATACAGCCAAAGCAATGAATTGCCTCTTTCACTAAGAAGGTAATTTATGTTACTTGGGACTGAAGCACAGCTTAACAAACTATTACAGAATGGTATCTTTGATTTTAAATTAAATGTCAAGCATAGTTATACAGTGGTGAAGTACCCTCAGCTATCTGGCAAAAGAGTAACACGTTGCATCCAAAACGTACGGAGATAAGATAGAAAAAAACCCAACCTACCAGGAAACCTTAGCAGCAGGAGTGATCCCAGAATTGAGACAGACAAGCACTGTGACTCCAATTTACTCCCATGCCCCGCCGTAACGTGGCCAGCCTGCTTCCAGGGAGCCTACAGCACCACGGAAAGGAGAGAGGGCACAACTTCAGAGGAGTTTGCATGAGAAAGGAAAGATTTATTAATGTAATTAATGAAGAAGGCTTAAAAAAAAAAAAAAAGTTAGGTTGCATATAACTCACCTGATTTACCTAATCAGTTCCAAAATCTAAATGTTTTTGTAGTCTCTGTGGTGCATTCAGCATAAGGCAAGAAAGGTCACAAGCACGCTTGTCTATAGGTATGAACATCATCCTTAAAAGCCAAAAACATACAGTGCCACTTGATGAAGTCACTGCCAGTCCAGACGTCGTGCCACGGAGGCGTCTTAGTGGGGCTGCCCCGCGTGTCCACACCCAGGTGCCCACGGCAGAGGGTGAAGGGTACTTAACAACAGCAAAACGCTGCCTGGCAGCGAGGGAGAAACACCAAGAGGCAACGCTGCAAACAGCAAAAACGGGTGGAGAGCTACACTATCCATCAGAGCTCAGATACAGACTGGAACTGGGACACAGCTTGGCTCCAAGTAGTGGCCAGGCACTGCCTTGTTAATGGCCCCCATGTCTTCTCACCAGCCACCACAGAGGACTCTGCTTCAGACACCACCACTACACAGTGGAATGGGTGTATTTTGGCTGTGTGATGGCATTCAGCCTTTCACCCTTTCTTTGTACATACACCGTACATACAATTGTTTTTGTACATACATGCCAATAAATGGTCAGGAGCTTCAAGTAACAATCAATATTACATTCTTGCAATGGTTTGGCCCTACAGTTTATGCTACCTGAAGCCACAGAATCATAGAACAGCTTAGGTTAGAAAAGACTCTAGAGATCATCTAACCCAATCTCTCTGCCATGGGCAGGGACACCTCTCACCTAGACCAGGTTGCTCAAGGTCTCATCCAACCTGGCCTTGAACACCTCCAGGGAGGGAACATCCACAACCTCTCTGGGCAATCTATTCCAGAGTCTCCCCACCCTCATACTGAAGAACTTCTTGCCAATATCTAGTCTAAACCTACTCTCCTTCAGGATAAAACCATTTCCCCTTACCCTGTTGCTGGCCACTCTTGGGAAAAGCCTCTCTCCAGCCTTCCTGTAGATTCCCATCAGGTACTGGAAGGCAGTTATAAGATCCCCCTGGAGTCTTGTCTTCCCCAGGCTGAACAATCCCAGTGCCCTCAGCCTATCCTCATAGCAGAAATGCTCCAGCCCCTGGATCATAATGTAAAATGTTTTTTACACTAAGACAGTCTTAATAGAAAATGATAATAAAAGAAAGGTAAAAACCTAGTGTCATTCTCCAGTCTTGTTTTATTGAATTAAATGAAGGATTTAGTCAGTCAACCAAATAAAAATGAAAGTTTCATGTGGTCGTGACTGATCTACACAGATTTCATACTCTCAAGAGTAAACAGCAGTTTAAATTTTGAAGCATATGGCTTTTACAGCTTCAGTTAATTTGGTCCTTTTTACTATGAAAACATTTAAAACACCTGTCATTTTTAACTTATGAAGTTATTATCGAGTTCAGCTAATGACAGAATATTGCAAATTACTGAAATAATTAGTAACCAATTTTCTCAAAAGGCTGAACTTCAGAACATGACAATAGGTCCTTTAATCTTCATAAACTCTTTCAGGATCCAATACTGACAATTTCATTTCCAAAAGTCACAGATGACAACCTACCACAATCTCACCTTTGCCTGGCAAATTACTGCTAATGCCACAAGAAGGCTCAGACAGGTGCTGATCTGTTGCTTATTCAACCACTGTAGTTTCTAACTGGAGTCAAGTACTTAATGTTTTTATATTCAAGCTTGACTCAGTTATCCATTTTCTTGAGGAAAGCTAATAACAAAGCTAATAACTCTCAGAACTCTCAATCCACTTGCTGAACAGCAAATGAAGAGACACATGACTTGTCTGCTAAGCATCCCTTCATTGGGCAGTGTTTCCTGTCACATCTGTGCTGGCTTTGGCTAGGGCAGAGTTAATCCTCTTCATAGTAGCTAGTACAGGGTGATGTTTTGGATTTGAGCTGAAAACAGTGATGATAATTCAGGGATATTTTCATTATTTCTTAGCAGTGCTTACATGTAGTCAAGGCCTTTTCTGCTTCCCACCCCAAGAGAAACCAGGCTGGGGGTGCACAAGAAGCAAGGAGAGGGCACAGCTGGGACAGCTGACCCCAACTGACTGAAAGGATATCCCAGACCAGATGACATCATGTTCAAACACAGGGAAGGAGGGGGATGTTCAGAGCAACAGCATTTGTCTTCCCAAGTAACTATTACATGTGATGGAGTCTGACTTTCCTGGATGTGGCTGAACACCTCCCTGCCCATGGGAAACAGTGAACAAATTCCTTGTTTTGCTTGGCTTGTGTGCACAGCTTTTGCTTGAGCTGTTAAACTGTCTTTATCTCAGTGGAGGAGTCTTCTCACATTTACCCTTCTGACTCTCTCACCCATCCCACCGGCAGGGAGTGAGTGGCTGTGGGGTGCTTAGTTGCAGGCTGGAGTTAAACCACAAAATCATCATACGGGTCTATCCTTATTTCTGTGATTGTGTCTCCATTGGCTTTATTATAATCACTCCTGACTACTTCACATACACTAAGACAGAATCTTGACTGTGTTAAAGATATCTGAGCAGTATGTGTCTCACTCTGCTTTGTGTATCTTGTTCTATATATACAAATCATGTTCATAAATTATATCCATATAATTTTGCTGTACCTCTCTAATTGTATGAACTGCATAAATTTATAAAGTATATTTCTGGCCTTTATAAAACATTCAAAAGCTATTTTCATAACATTCTTGAGCTTTCAGAGAATGCTCAAACCCAGAAACTTTTCTGCCAACCTCCACTGAAATTGTAAAACCAGAAGGGATGCCCTTGACGTTCAGTGAGACTGATGCATCATCGTGCAGCCACCTGTACAGCATGGAGGCAGCCCACATAATCTCTGGGCACATGTATAAAAGGAATATGGTAGTCAATTTAAATAAATGAGAAGAAAGTTATTTTACCCAAGACTGAAAAGGGAGCGAAAGTCAACAGCAGGTTGACTTCCTACTCACCAGAAAGTTTATCATCCCACTGTAAACCAAGAAGAACAAGGCTTGGAATCGATCCCAAGCACTTTCTGATAAAAATTTAATTGAATAATTAGTTCTGACACAACAGGACAGTATCACTCATAATATGGATATAATAATGAGACTAAATATAGATATTTGTACCTCCCATCCATATCGAAAATGTGTTATTTTAAAAAGGTAGTCAACATACTAAAATCAAGCAAAAAATATATGAAAGGCCATCTATCTTCATTCTGAGATACTGCCAGGCAACCTTTCTGTGGATCTTTCAATAACACCATATTCTTCCTCTTGGTGAGGAGGGAATCATGCCTGTAGGAAAACTTCGGTGCATCAGGTAACACCAGGAGGTCAGTACAAAGGGACATGTGAGGCATTGTATATTTCAGGATCAAAACACTTTCAAAATATTATTGAAGGAATTGGATAAATTTAATGAAAAAAAAATCAGCCAGCCCCTATTAGCATCTTTCACGCCAGCTAATTGCTTCAAGAGATAATAGTCCTTCAAAACTGATAGTACTAAAAATCAATGTTCCACTGTTTAAACAGGGGAATCAGGCTCTTGGATTTGCCTTTTTTTTCAAATTAACAAAAAAAGTTGTTATCTAAAGATGCTAAAAAAAAAAAATGTCTAAAAGATGTTTGCACTGGTTCCTAATCAGGTTCAGTTTAGGTTATACACTAGCTAGTTTCACTCTACTTGTGTTTTTACTATTCAGTTTCTAAATTTTTCTGCAGTGTCACTCTGCAGCTGATCAGCTCCTGAGCACATCAAGAGGTTGTAGAAAGTGTCTCCATTTGCTCATTCTTTCCCCCACAAGCGGGTGCATAGATGTAACAAACTGCTCTGAAAAACTGAGAAGTTGAAAGACTGCTACATAAATCCAAATTTTATATCTACTTTCTTTTAAAAAAAAGTCAATATAATGATTTTCCTTGAAGCACCTAGAGCCCAGCAAGTTAGAGGATAAAGACTTTACCCTTTTTAAGTTAACACCATTCAACTACTATCTCCCTAATAACTTCTGTCTGCAGAAGTAACTTCTAGATATTTATGTACTTAATCCTACTTTATCCAACAGGCTTAGAGGCTAGCATAATTTTGCAGGGAAATGTAAATGCCTCTTCTTAAAGACACACTGGGGTAAACAAGCCCAGGAACTGTTCGTTTCTTACGGGATCCAGTGACAGGGCACGTTGCAGTCAGACATTGTTTACATGTGAAGCAATGACTGAGACCGTGCTGGCTGTGGGTATGTTAATGGTCCTGTCATTACAGAACAAACCCACTGCAAAGTCTCACCAAATCTAAATACACATCCTGTTAGTCCTGCATCTGATTACTTGGTCTACCAAGGAAAAAAGATAGTAAAGAGAGTCTTGAAAATGAGAAATTTCAGAGAAGAGCAATGCAACAAAGGTGCCATTTTTAGACAGTAAAAAGAGAAAGCCTCTTGCCTTAAGAGCAGGAAAACTTTGAAGTATACATTTCAATTTGTTAAGGACATCCTAGTATATTGCCCGTAGTAGATTACACAGCATTAAGGCACAGAAAAGGTCCTAGAAAAAAAGGCAGAAAGATTAGACAGTGAAATTAAGTGGGACTACCATTATTCTCATTAACATATATCAAAATTAACACAATAGTGGGAAAGAATTTGTGATTAAAAGCTTTTTTTTTTCCTAAAAGTAATCCTCTACAAGAATGTGAAAACTGCTTAAAACTATGCTTAGAAGAAAAAAGAAAGCATGGTTTTTAGAACCCAGATTGATCATATGTAGAGAGATCAAACATTCAGAAGTTGCAACTACTGCCAAAGTAAATTTTAAAATTATTTTATTATTGACACATTGGTCAATTAAAACATCTTTACTCTGTGTTTTCTGACCAAAAATAAAAGCCACTTGGGAACCATAGCTTGTTTGGAAGCCATCAGTTAGCAAGAAGGAAATTTTAAAATGTCTGAAACCAACTTTGTTTTAAATCAAAAAAGTGACAGTAAAGGCAGGTTTGTTTTGTTTGTTTTGTTTTTCAAACTTGATTATAAGAAACCTGTTCCTCTTATCACTGCTATCCCTGCTCACTAATGCTAGACTAGACAGCACTTCTGCTGAGAAAGTTAAGCTACTGTAAGGACTAATTATGATTTTCAGAATGAAAATAGGTGTATACTACTTTCAGTCGGCAGTTGGCATTTCATTATTTGGGGATGACATATCATTACAGTGTTACATCTAAAGGTTAAAATTCTAGCATGCTGCTGAAAATTTTAAGTGGTATACTGAAAAGCCACTATCATTATTTATAATGGCTTTCCCAGCTGCAAAGTGTGGTGGATGGCACAAATTAAATGTTTGCTGGGAGAAAACCTTCGCTAATAACAACAAAGTAAACAACAAACCATAGATGGTTAGCCAAAAATTAATTGAAGTGTAACCAGAAATGAGCCTGGAAAACACGTGCCCCTTTACTGCCACTCTGAAGTCATTCTACAGAATATCTATAAAACCTAATTGGAAATTTCTGAACAGTGTCCATGGAAAAAAACACTTTGCACCATGTAAGTAAGCTGCATTCTTCCAGCTCCATGCCTTACTTTCCTTATGAGATACAAACTTAATTGCTTCATTTGCAGCCATTTGTAAATTTGGCCTTTGCAAGTTGGCATGGTCAAAGCTGCCGTGCAAGGAATACAAAAAACTTTCTCATAGCCAGCACATAGTACGAATGCCGCTGGAGGAAGACACTGAGACAGAAGTGGACAAGAACAGTCAGCTTCTGGGAGACAACAGCAAAGCTCCATCCCCACCAAGAGAAGGCAGGCTGGAGTGTCCCTTACGTTCTGTATTGTCACTCAGCCCACGAGTATCATTGTCTGTTGTTAGCTAACACAACGCCTAGGGACAGCGTTGTAGCTGTGCACACTACACGCAGTGATGAAACTTAGGAAGGTTTCTCACCCTGGAAATAATGGTCAAACAATGGTTCAGCTTTACTCCCAAAATAGAGTTTAAATGGACCTATCTTCAAACTTAGTAGTTTCACAGCAACAGGAACCAAAAAAAAAAAACAAACCAAAAAAAAACCAACCCACAAACCAAACAAAAACCTCAAACTTTTTTCTGTTGTCCTGTAGTTCTTTGACTCTCCTCTTGGAAATATAAGAGAAAATAATGATCTGGAGTATCTTATGACACTGAATAGGCAATACAGTCTTAGAACAGGTATTTTAAAAAAAAAAATAAAAAAACCACACACACCCACAAAACAAACACACCAAACAAACCAAAACTCACCCTAAAACCCAAGAGTAACATGAAGAGTATGGCAAAAACATTTCTAGTTTCTCTACCTAACATTATGATCTAATATTTCTTTTTCTTATTAACTGCTTAACATTAAAGTATCCTTAAAATACTGTAAAATAAGACTGTTCTATTTTAGCCATAGGCTCTTTGGACAGTGGAAAAACTGCACATGTTTCAAGGAAATCTCAAGTGTGTTTTGACACACACTGAGCCAGATAAAATGATTCTGCCACTCGTTTACAGAGCAAGTGACGATATTATTTTGAAGTTCTCAAACAAGTGATAGACAACCAGAAGCCTTCAGGAAGCGCAGAGACTTACAAGGAGTACAGCATTCTGGTACTCTGCTCCAAGCTGTGGACAACTGCCACCTCACTGATAGCACTCATCAGCTCCAGTAACAACTCAGACTTTCCATCATATCAGTAACTGACTGCTTCAAGTTATACATACTCACACACTTTGAGATACCCGCCCTCTGCTTGTGCATTCTTCAGTGTTAAATCAGCAGTGTTATGGTCTTTCTGTGCTCTGCTTCTCATTATGCTAGCATGGTAGGAAGTTTGTCCTTGTTCATTCAACAGGCAGGTCATTTGAAACTATTGTTTACATCACAAAGATAGCGGAGCTGCTGAAGAAGTTGTCTTGCATATTACTGTTAGCTCAAAGAAACTTAACTCTCAGGGTTTTGCACACTGATGCTTTGAAAAGGGAAAAAAACCCCAGTAATTTCTGAGCTTTTAAAATTCTGTTTACATCACACAGGATCTTAGAACTTGAAAAATCAAGCAAACCAAATATTTTAAATGCTTCTATTTCAAAGTGTAAACGAGAAGATAAAACAAGAAAAACTGAAACCCGACTGGAAGTCCTTTAAGTAAGAAAGCGCTGTTCAGAAAAAAGTACTGTTACTATACTGCCATCAAGTAGAATAAATTGTTCTTTCTTGAAATAGCAATGGAACAATCAGTAGAGCTGGCACAGCAATGCAATCCACTCACAACATTTTTGAGAAATCAGCTGCAGCTAAGGCTTTTGATTCTGCAAATACAAATACAACCCAAATCTCCACACAGCAGGTCTGTCTCACCTAGAATGCACATGAAGTACTGTGCAGAACAAGTACTTCTGTGCCTGGGTTCAAAAAACCATGAATTCCATATAGTTTCTTTAAAAAGGTCACAGACTTTTTTTTCCTTCTTTACTTGAAAGATACGTTTTTGTCTTGCACTGTTCATTGTGAACGGTGGCAGTTTAAGATGTAAACATTAGAGCACATTTACATTGCTCCTCTGAGATGTGAGAAAAAAGTGTTTTTCAGAAAGCTCACAGATGCACTATATATTTTTAATAATTTTTAATTTCTGCTTTTAAACAAAGACAGAATCAAGTTCTGCTTAGACTTTCTCACATGTGGATCCACTGACAGATGAATAACAAGAATCATGAGAGTACTTGCTCCTCTGAACAGGACAACTTTTCCCGTTTGTAAGCTGTAGGTAGCTCTGAGATCCCACAGACGGGTGGGACTACCCTTTCAAAGGACTTTATTGGAGCACCTGAACTGAATTGGACAGATCTTGAAAATTCTCAGCAGTCAACAGAACTTGTTTACAACACTTGACAGATAACGAGCATGGAGATATTATGAAAATATTTTGGAAATTTACTGGATCCTTATGTTAGGACCATTCTTCTTCCTTTGCATCTATTTGCCCTTTTTGTTCTTTAGCATCTGAGCTGTTTCTTTTAAGACTGTTTTCTCCTTAGAAGCTTTTGTCATGAAACTTCTGTCAGCCTAGAGTCATCGTGAGCCAAAGAAGAAATTCAGGTTCACATATTGCAATTTCATCACATGTCATGATATTCTTTCACTCTTTGGTGCATCCTTGACACTTCACAGATATTCACTGGCTTCTCCCCAGAATGATCTGCTGGACCTACCATGTTGATAAAAAGCTGATGCATTTTGTAGATCATGTTTGGTGCTACTACCCTCAGGCAGGGAATGCTGACAAAGAAATTAACTTACCATTGCTGTGGCTTTGTTTTAGAAAGAAGTACTTTTCACCTAGGTTGAAACACTAGTTGGAACAACACAACAGACTGTGACAACCAGGACAAGATTGGGATAAGAGGCTTTGACATATTAAGAATCTTTCCCTCAACCTCGTTGAAATTCTTCTTTATAAGACATCTAAGCCTCAAAAAGCTATAGCTATATTTACATTTTCCTTTTGTTTTTTGTTGTCCACATATGCTATGTCCTCAGTAGCATACTCAGTTCTACATTAAGTTCTACCAAAGCCTTAGAGGGACATAGCAATGAAAGCAAATACAAAAAAAATAATAAAAAAAAAAAGATGAAGTTCATAAACCCTAAGCTATTCCAAGTCAAACCAATTAGGAAAGACAAGAGAAAAAAAAAAAAAAAATCAGAGCTGACAGGACATATCTTGGTTAATAGAAACTTTCTAACATGTGGTGGGAAATTGTATGTTAAATGTTAAGGTGGGGAACAGGATAGACTATGTTCAGCATGTTGAAACAAACAGATTTCTATCCATTGCTGCTAACAAGCTACACATACTCTTGAGACATGTTCATCAGGTTGCATTTAAATATGACTTGGTATGTAAAATGGTATTGAAGTGACCATTATGTCCAAAGCATCCACCAAAGGAATTAAGAGAAAAAATATACATAAAAGTAGAATGAACAAAATCACTATTAGGTGCTATATACAAAAGCAACACTTAATCACAGCCAAATAATACCACATCCTTTAAAATAAAATTAAAAAAAAATAGTTGGAGCCAGTGTTAGAGAACTTAGTCTGAAAATACCTTAGATGTTTTTGTCTTCTCCTTACTCCAAAATGACTGCATTCCAATGTGTTCCTTTTTTAAAAAATTTTTTAATTGTTAAAAGCACAGTTTAAGAAATAAAGGTTTGCAAAAACAGTTTTAAAATTTTCCACAGGAATAATTCAAGCAGCATCTAAAATTATATAGAATAACAGTGATTTCAAGAAACATTCTCTTCCCTCTGCTTGCCTGTCATATTATAAGGAACAGGGAGAAAAGTTTAAAGCCAAAAATCAAAAGCTTTAGTCACCATATGCAGTATTCAGATGATTAAGAACATAAGAAGCCCTAACAATTTTCTGAAACCTTTCTATTTCTTTTTTGTTGTTGTTGTTTCTTTCATCCTTGAAAGTTAAATCCAGAATTTGTGAGGTTAAAATAATCCTGCCAAAACATCTTGAGTGAAATAATGCCTCCAACTTTAACAGCTGCCCACATACATATAAGAGCAGAGAGCACACTCAGGTATAAAATACTGCAGTGCAAGCGTGCAATAGGCAAGTCTTCCAGTGCCTCATGATTCCTTTCCTGCAGATCCTTCTGCAACATGTTTTATTTACTAGAATTTACTTTCATTTATTACTGCAAAGTGTAACACATTCTTCCCTGTACACTTGCAGGCATAACAACAGAAGCACAATAAGCTACTTATTTTCTAAAATTGCTAATAGAAAGAAGATAACTCACCACCCTGTGCCTCTTCTTAGCTGTAAGACATTTTCCATTTTGTGAAGAAAGTACCACTGATATCTCCTCTATTCTTTAGTCATTAGGAATCCATACAAGGCTGGCCTGTAATTACTATTTTTAAAATCATAGCACTCAAGGAAAGAGTTATAGATGCCAAATTGCCAGTCAGCATTCATACTGCCACACTTAAGACACCTCAGAAGAATTACGTGTTTCAAGACTCTTTCTTTTATCATACAAAGGGCTATGCCTCAGAACCTTATAACTTAACCATGTAGTTCAGTCCACACTAGTTTGATCAGCTGTTTGCTACATTGATCCCAACTGTTTCCAAGATGGAGCTACAGCATGTATACTGCCATTTCCCTCCTTCCTACCTAGCACAGCATCTGCAGCTTCCAAAAACACTACGTGAGACAAACAGTCAACCATCCGTTTCACAGTTCCTTTATTTGTTAAGAGGCGTTGTTTCAGAGCAGAGACAGGAATTTAAGATGGGAAACATTAATGTAAACATTTTCCTGTGGCTCCATAGTTACCTGGATCAAGAACAGTAAGATCCAATGCAGAAGAAGGAAGATGGTTAGAGCACCCAACACCAGCATACAACCTGCAGTTTGAACTCTCACCCGTGTAGATTACTCCTGCATAGTCCTCAGTCAGTTGCATTCAGAGATTTCTATTCAATTTGAAACACCACAAGAAAGAAATTCAACAAGTGGGTCTGGAAAAGTTTAGCACTAGAGCTCCAAAGCAGCAACTGCAAAGGGGCCCAGTCAGAGGCAGTGATACACAGATTAAGCTTTCTTTGTTCCTCCACTGTGGATCCACCTGCTGGCACTACCCAGAGACAGCTACAGCCAGATAGCATTGAGAACTGCTGGCGAGGTACACTGCTAACAATATGAGACAAGGAGAAAGCTGGATGTTTTGGACCTCGTTAGAGAAGATGAAAACTTTTCCAGATAAAACACTGTAAATTACCTTTAATGATGTACAAACACAGAAACCAATGTTTTTAAAATCATCATAATTCAGATTTTACAGAAAAGCTCAGATCTCATTTGGTATTTCAATTCATTTGGGGGAAAGACTCCAATATCTGACATGCTAAATTGTGCTGAAGGCTTGGCTGTGTGTAAAAATCTATCCTTCTTCAGACTGTATCTGATCTCTATAAAAATTACATAAGAGACTACTTCCCTTCTGTCAAGAGTCTTCAACTCTGAAAGTTTATCCCTACAGTGGAAAAATCCAGTTTAAAAACCAGGAAAACATTTTACTATCCACATAGTAGAAAAATTTCCTATGACTGAAAATAGGAATAATTTATAAAACTTCATTTTACATATTACATGGAATCTCATCAAAGTGTTTGGAGGAAACATAAGCCAAATATTACAATATATTAAAAACCATATTTGTGCTCATTTTTTCAGAAACTGTCAAAATAAAATTATCTTGATTTCAACAGAAACATGTCTTTGTTCTGGTTTAAAAGTAAATTGAATATAGACAATAGTGGTTCAAGAGTAAGCCAAGCCTAACAAAAATTTTTAAAAAGAAGATATCCATTGCTTATATGCTCCTGTACATAACATTGAACATAGCAGTTACAATGTCAGAAGAGCAAACAGATAATTTTTTAATCCAGACTTAATTCAAAAGATAGTTTAAACAAAAGTTTTTTTAACTTCTGGCTAAACACAAACCAAATTTCTCGTTTTATTAAAGTACATATTTCAACTTGGCATTAGTTTAAAAAGTGTCAAATCTATATTGAAACAGAAAATATTTTAATATAACCACAAAAATAACATTTGAAAATAAATTTTAATTTGACAATCTCTATAAATTCTGAAAGATGTCCTTTTTTTGCCATTTGTTTGAGATGAAGTAAAGAAACACTTGAATTCATTAACAAGATGTATGTTTTGGTCAAGTGGTTCTTCTTCCAAATAATTTCTAAGTAAGATCAGGTTGCAAGGTTTGCACAACCAGCCACTAATTCCCATCTACCCTGCACTCCTAGATCAAAGATTACAGAGAGATGAAATTTTAAAAAAAAAAAAAAAAAAAAAAAGATGAGGGAGAATCTGGTTTTACCTGATAAAGAAGACAATGAAAATTTATGGTAAGCTATTAAATAAAACCTTATGCAGGAAACTATAAAAAGTGTTATAAGGGTAGCTGCTTTTCATCCTTGTAAAAACAGCCATCTATTTTCTGTACATGAATATATTTAAGATACTTTCTCCCATCAACTCATCTAATCTGTTTAAAATAGTAAGCCAAGAGTTTATCAATATCTGTTGAAAAAAGCTGTATGTCAAAGTTGTCATGAGATAAGTAGAAATAACAATTTAGCTACAGTTTTTAGAAAAATTAGGCTTATGCTTATGAACGACAGCACTGGATGTTAACGGGCTAAAAGGCAGCCGTGATTTTACATAGCTTGCTGGTGGGGAAAATCAGCTGTCTGGTACCTAAACCTTTGGAGAGCAACTATTCCACATCACATGGATGCAGCCCTGCACAGATCACCTCATCAGCACAGGACAGAGTCCTTACTCTCAGCTACTAACAACCACATGCAGCCTAAAGGGCTGTCTCGGGGTCTGTGCTTTTTTTCTAGCTTGTGAACTGCACACCTCCTTGAGCACAACCCTGGAAAAGCTTCACAGCTCCAGTCACACGTGTCCAAGCACGCTACTGGTTTCTACTACCACATTACTTTTTAAGGGATGTAAAAGTGAAAACTCATTCTTTCTTTAGCAACATCCTGATCTTAAAACTTGCCTGTTTTTTTTTTTTTTAAAACTCCTTTTCCCGCTTGTTCATCAGCAACTCCAAGTATATGTCTCAAATATCTCATATGCACAAAACCAGAACTAACAGTGTCTACAAATAAATAAATCATAACATGCTAAAGCTGAGAAATTTTCCCTAAAATGCAACAGAAATCCCTAGTGGAGGGAACCAAACAGTCTTCAGAGTATGCCTGCTCATTTCCAGCCTCTGAAAGTCATGCCAGTATAATTACAAAGCAGAGTTTTCTCCAGCTACTCAGTTTAAATTCTCTCAATAAATAAGATGTCCCAGAGCATGGAAATCTGCAATTCCCTAGGGAGGAATAAAAAGGGGGATGGGAAGAGAAAGAAAAGATCAGTTTCATACAATATATTGTAAGTCTCATAACCTGTTTTTATTTGCTAAAAATGGAAAGCTGAAGCTGCCTTGGAGACAGTTATAAAAACATAACGTGTCAGTTACCCTTGACTCTCTTGTTCATTAAAGGTGGGGGTTTTCTTTTCCTCCCTTTCAGAAAACTGGTCTGCTGCAAAGAGCAACAGAAATAAGCATTGTATTTCAACCGAAAGACAAAGTAAGCAAAAAAGCTTTCCTAATTAAGTTGCTGATTACTTGAACAGTCTTCCATTTGACAATACAATTACACTGAAAGAGAGGAGAATATCTTCATTACACTGAAAAAAAAAGGAGAAATTGTGCTTTTTCTGCTTTAAAATTTATGGACTATGAGCTGAACATATAAACTTCACTTGAACTCCAAAAGGTCAGATAAACTTTCTGAAAATACTAGTTTTTCCCCTGCACAAATATCTGTGTGACATAATTCATATTTTATGTTCTTTCCAGGAACTCCTTCACCTACCAGGGAGAAGCTAGCCTGAAACTGTAACACTAACAGCGTGCTATAGCCTCTGTTACTCATTCCACTCTGTTTTCTGCTCTATTGTATTTCTATTTATATTACACAGAAGTCAGCAAAAAGTCATAATGATTCTGACACATCTGGCAGTGCCAGAGGTGTTGTATAGTTCAATATCGCAGGAACGCTTAAGCAGCTCAAAAGCAAAGGAAAAGATACTACCCCAGCAAGCCCCAGCTGTAAAGGTAACTCCATAAAAAGCTACTGTGCTAAAAATAGAACGGTGATGATTGCCATCCTGATAATAAATCATCATCTTCCTAGGTTTAACCTTCAAAATAACTCCAGTAGTCATCCTTCAACCACCCTTTAGAACCCTGTTTTCCAGCTGGGTGACTGAGGAAAGCTGGGAGTGAGCTCCTCCTTTTCCTGGTGGCAGTGGAAAACCCCAGCTGGCTTCAGTTCCACAGGGAACTGGGTCCATATGGCTATCAAGCCCACTGAGCTGGCTATAGTCAGGACCCCACTCTCAAACTGATACTCCCAGACACTTTCCAGTGTCTAGCTAGATTTGGTTATGTTCCTGGGAACTGAGCCTGAGAAAAGAACAATCATCTTTTGAACACTGAAAAATAATGGAAACAACAGTTTCCTTGTAGTGCCAAGCACTGCTCTTCTACTGCAGAAGAAGAGGTCTTAACTGACAGCACGGTGTATTAAACCAAAGTCATTGGCTCAGTTACATTCATGAGTTTGAGATTTATCTGGTTTCATGGAGCATTAGGCTTCTCTATTTATACAGAGTGTAAGAAGTCAATTTGCTCTGTATCACGTAGCCCTGCTCCACCAAAGCACAGACAGATTTTCTTCTTTCTAGTTCCAATCACAACTGGCAGCGTTTGGAGCCCGCCCGCCGGCACTGCGGGGGCACCCCAACCAGAAGTCCCGCAACCCAGCAGTCACCCTCTGCTTCTTAACAAAGCTCATTGTTTTTGGACACCTCGTTCCAGGTAACCACTTGATGTGATACAAAGAAAAGAGAAAAAGAGCTCAGCTCAGATACTCCAAGTTACCCTATTCAATGAATACTGACTTAAAACCTTTGACATGAACCAGCAGCAGACACGCCTTTAATGAATTACCTACCAAATCATAGCATTCATGTTTCTAACTACTATGTTCTTTCCACATCAAATTATTTTATTTTTCTAAGACAAAAAGCTCAAAATTGGCTGCCATTTAGCAATTTCCATTAGTAGTGTTTTACCAACAACAGCTTATATGAGTAGTGGGACTCTGATACAATTAAATTTGCTCATTATAGAGCACTGCAAGCTTGTTTACTGTAACTGTGTTAAGTAATTTTTCCCCTCTGCTTTAAAAATAAAAGGCCTCATTTACATCATCCCCAATGGTCCAATTTCAACCATAGTTTTTAAGGCTACAGTTCTGAGGAAGAAAGCACACATTGTGCTAATATGACTCTTACGACACAAGCAACCTGAAAATTTTTCTGTAACGAGGCAGGCATGTTTCCACCATAATTGCAATCAACAGCAAAAATAACAATTTTACTTCAGGAAAAATACCATTCTGCTTTCTTTTTCTGTATCAGGCATACCTTTATCAGGGAACAAAAGCTCAAATTCTAGTGTCTAGCCCTCTTAAGTAACTCAAAGCAGAAAGAACAAATATCTCAAGCTGTACAGCCAAGAAAATTAACACTGGTTGCACTCCTTTACACAGCACCCATTATTTAGATCTGTGACACCCTCTTAAATACATAGACAAAAGGTAGGCATATCACTACATCAGAGAGCAAGGACAGATATTAAGACAACTCCTCGACAAACTTTGCAGAAAAGCTCTCTTCTTCATGAGCAGACCTCCACTGAGAGCACACACCACTTGCTCCCACAGCTTTTTCAAGGAAAAACCTGAGCCCTTTCCCACACACGTGAGCCTCCTAACACCAGCAGCTGATCTCACTCTGCCTTCATTTGTAAGGTGGTGGAGAAGGGGAGTGTCAATCTCTGCTGATTTCACCTGGATTAACCTCAAAATTTAAGTTAAACTTTTCATGCCAAAACCCTTCTACCTAGCAGCCTTCCAATATTCAGAAAATTAAAATTGAAGCTCTCTGTACTGCTGTTACCAGTCCAGATTGTGTTAATAATTTCTTAGTTCTTGTGTAATACTCACCAAGCCATACACCAGGAGAGAAACACACATGCTCTCACTACATGGAAAGTTAACTTTCTCCTCTGCGGTCATGGTATCCTCCACTGTCATCACAGCCTATGCTCCATCTCTGTACGTGTTGGGAGAAAGGGGCAGCCACTCCATCTCCTGTCAAAACTAATTCACTTTTAATGGAGAAAAAAAAAAAGAACACAGATTTATAAGACTAAAAAAAGTATGGCTTAGTAGCCTTATGGTTACTGTATTCTGTGAAATGTAAAGCCCAAGTTTCCACCCACATTTCCAACTGAAATCAATGGGGTGGAATCTGCTCGTTTCTGAAGACTGAAACTCCTGTTTTTCTGCAACTTCAGAACAGTCACATTCAGATCAAAAAGTTAAAAATAAATGCTGACATTTCAGCATATTTAAAAGGATAGATTCTCCAGCCTACTGTAATTGAGACACTACAGTGTTGTGACACTGAAGAAATTATAGAACTTTTGCAATACTGAGGTAAATCCAGGGTACTAAACTGTGTCTTTATTTTTTTTTTCCTGCTGTTGTATATCAACATATTAAAATAGCTTTATAGCTCCATGTTCATAAACAAAAGTTTTAAAAAACGCAAAAAGTACTTCATGTTTTATTTTCAAGTGTTAGGATGATATACTGCAATGAACATACAAACTGAGAGTAAGAACAAAGGCATGTTTCTCTCTCATCTGCTATCCATGCTGCATAGCCTGATCTTGCAGATTCAAAAGACAGATGAGTAACATTAGGAAACGTTTGCAATGCTGTGCAATTCCTTCTATACCTACAGATACAATACACCATTGGTGTGCATATATTAAATCTCATTAACTATGACAGAGATATACACAATGTTATATATATATATATATAGTATATCCCATGCCCATTCAGAGAAGCACTGCTAGAAAATCTCATAAATGCAAAAGCTCTAGTCATACTCACTATTGCAGAGCAGATCATTTCAGACTCTTTAGCTGCTAATCTAGGCAGTTCCTCACATTTTCTGTTTGTCAGCCACTTTCCACACTTAAGAGCACCTCATATGCTGTCCCAGTTTTACACTGACTTTTCATTCATCGATACTTTACACTTTTGTTCTACAAATTTTGATTGTGGTAAGTAAGATCCCTCAATTGCATTCAGTGTCATTCCTTTGCCCCCAGCCTGGCTTGGCATGACTACTCCCTTGTTGCCCATCCTTTGGAGGAAAGAAAGCAAAGAACTGAAATTTAATAGAATACCTGCTCACATTATTCATTGAGCTCTCTTCTGCACTGAGAGAATGAGAGTCTCAAAGGAGCTGGTGTGTCCGTAAAGTTTGAGGTGTTCTAAAATTTATCATGCTTCAGATGTTTTTGATATATTTTCCTGTACCATTTTGTAGTTTCTAAACCCTAAAACCTACCTATATATTTTATAATGCTCCTTTTACAATGAAATAAAAAAATTGATATTTTGTCTTTCCATGAACAAAAGTGATCTGCGGTTGATTTAGAGAAATCTAAAATCTATTAGTAAAGACTTAATTCTCTGCTTCTAATGGACTGCACAAATCTGCTCACTTTTCAGCACTTAGCATGACGATTTAAAATCAATGGTATTTCTTATGAGACAGAACATGAGCAAATATTTGCAGGATAAGGGTTTACGTCTGCCTGTTTTCAAATTATAAGTATTTTTGCTTTGTTTTTGGCTCTTTCAAATATTTAGATAGTTTTCTAGAGAAGATATATAGCATGTGAAATACGTGGTGATGCAGTGTGTAATTAAGATATTATTAGGTCTCATTTGAATGAGCTACATAATTCAGGTCCTCATACTATATTAAGAACCTAATGAGATAGATTTTAATCAAAACAACGATAAATAATCTATTTCATTTTGTGGCAACTTGCCTGTGACCAGCTTACAGTTTGACTGTATTGTTAATTTTCTGTTATTAATTTAATATATTCTATGTATATTTATCCCTAGAAACATTTTGTTTTCTTTGGTAAGTGTTTTTCTCTATAACATAAGAAAATTGATCTGAAGAAACACAGCTTACAGAATCAAAACCTGATATGACAATCATCTGAATTCCAAATTTACTTTGTAGGAGAGTTC
The DNA here is from genome assembly GCF_000691845.1 of Merops nubicus. Classification (NCBI taxonomy): domain Eukaryota; kingdom Metazoa; phylum Chordata; class Aves; order Coraciiformes; family Meropidae; genus Merops; species Merops nubicus. The sequence continues at coordinate 87,116 of NW_008585984.1, read as the reverse complement.
ACTGCTGGATAATAGAGTCAGAAACTCCACAAAAGTCTCCTGCTAATCTATAATGTAGGGAACATACTCAGAAACTACAGAGAGGGATTAAAAAAAAGCCTTAAGATAGGTGACGAATTCTGTCTCCTAAAAACATAGTGATGCTAACTTAACACAAACTATATTTGGCAGAAAGTGAACGTAAACAAGCACTAAAAGCATTTCTTTTTTTCAGGTAAGTGACCCCATGCAGGTACTCTTGCTGTCAGCACCATGCTGGGGAGCTTTGCTTGGTGACAGCAGCCCCTGATGGTGACAGCACAGGCAGAAATATCCCTGTGCAGAACCAGGGCATCTTCTTTTTTCTGCTGTTGGCTTTTTTTCCTTTTAGCACTGGGAAATTAGGTGCTAGGAATGTTTGTTGGCTTTCAGAACAGAAGTGGGAGGTGGGAAACGCAGGATGATGAACAATTGATGCTTTTTTTATGTACTCCTTGCTTGCCTTTGAACTGCAAGAGGTTCTGCTGAACATCTCCCTTGGTTCTGTCCGGGCCCAGGAGCAACACTGCAAGGGCCTCTTAGGCTCAGGATTTCTCAATTTACTACAGCGCCACTGGATACTGAGGTGGTTGGTGACTGCTAATATTGAAGTTCTTGTAAAGCCCCATCCCCCAGATTATGAGGAAATCTGGTTTACATTACAGTATGCCTTCTAATCCTTGCACATTCCTTGCCTGCAGAGCTGCCTCCTCCCCAGCGCTCCTGTCTGTGAAGCCGAGACCAGGAAACTCCTTACATGGGTATAATAAGTTCAAGCCTCATATTTCAGCCTGACCACTGGTGTGTGAACCAGAATCAAACTTTTGAACTGTGTGTTTCTCATTGAAACTCACACCTGTTATTTGTTTAGCTATGTAAGATACTGACTGAATTCAAATGGTAGGAAAACACTTCTCCTTTGAAGACTCTAGTGTAATTTATTTAGCTATTTCTGGCAAGTTCCTTAGAAACATGATACATGTCTGAAGGATTTAAATAAGCTTGTTCCAATTTATATTATTTTCCATTATTAAGTATGGCACAGAAAGTGCAGGATTTCCAATGTATTCCAGTGCCTGTCCATTAACCAGAAAAAGCCCTGTCTCCTGTGCAAATAGAACCAGTCAGTAGAGGCTGTCAGCAGCCCTGCCATGGTGAGGAATCAAAACTGGAACTGAAAGGACGGGCCTATAAGTGTTCCCAAAATATCTCACGGAAGATAACATCTGTAAATTATGCCTGCTTTTTCTCAATGAAAGCAGCAGATTTGGTTGAGAATCTCTATGTTGCTGCTAGCCCGAGAACTTCACATGCATACTGTAGTTAGTGTCTAATCTCTTCACAAAGACATACCAAGCAGTAAAATTTGAGGTCTCTGAATCCCCAAGTCAGAGCTTTTACAATATTTCCGGCATTTACTTGAAATAGCCTTCTGAAAATCTTGATTTTGTGAACTTGTGGCCTTTTAAGGAAAAAATAGGGTCTGGATGCAAATGAAGATGCTTTGAACTTGGAAAATACATACATGAGTTACGTTCCTGAAAACTTTTTCACGAGGTGAATATGCTGGTAATAAAATTAACCAACATATCATAAACAATACAAAAAGTTGTTCCTGGTTGTTTTCCAATACCTATGAACAGCTACTTTGGGAACTGTACCTTTAAAAATACCACTTGCTTGTAACTCTTCAGTGTTCAAAAGCAAAGCCAAAACCAACAGCTCCAACATATACACAAACAAGCACAGCTTCAGAACACAGCTTTTTATAGAAGCAAACCCAGGAAACATTAAAAACAAAATAGACCAACAGGCATCATCAGAGACCTAACAACCATTTCAGATCCAGGCTTCATTTCCCCGGGAGCTGGAAGAAAGAGACTCCCTGCAGCTGGGTGAGATGTCCCATTGACAAAGGTAGCACTTCAGAATGGAAATCTCTTGTGTTTACGTTACAAGTAGGTGATAGAGGCACATAGCTTTACTAACTTTGTGCATTTTAAATAGTCTTCCATTAGCATTTAGGGAGAATTTCCTTACTTTAAAAATAATTCGTTTTTATGAAATTTGACATCCACAATCAGAGAAATCTATTTTATAGGTTTAAGATACTGATATGTGATTACATTTCTGTAGAAGATAAACTGACAAAAACTAAGGAAATTAATTTTTAAGTCTGCTTACACAAATCTCACTGCCTGAGGAAACAATTAATCTGTAGTGTCTTTTCTCAAATATGAATGAGAACGGATACCAAGTTTAGATCATTCAATCTGGAGTCATATGCAGAGTGCATATTTTAGTTCCTTTTATTAATTGCTTTGTTGTGAAAGTCACAGTAAGAAAATACTTCATCAATTGACTCCACTGCCATTTGTTATCAAATCCATTCAGTATCCTTTTTTTTTTTTAATTTGTCTTCTGTGTAGACTGAGTTGTTTCTATTTTATTGCTGTATATCACTTGCAATAGGAGCCTTCAAGTTTCCTCTCTTAACTCATGACACCTGGTTTGTGTTATTTTAAAGACAGACAAGGACACTACGGCATTCACTCCACACATTGTAAAAACAACACTTTAAAAGGGTGGCAGACGCATATAAACAGAAACAAAAAGCCTCCTCTGTTCCTGAAATCTTTGGAGTTTAATAGGAGTTGGGAGTATGGTTCTGGTTCAGCATGGAAGAAGTTTAGGATTTTGGGATTTTGTTTTTTTTTTCTTGCTCTGTGGTTATATGTCACAATTTAACATGGCTAACTCATACATATAGAGAAAAAAATCATTTCAGCTGAATTCCCAAGGTCAGTGTGGGGTAAGGAGTCTACTAGGAAGCAGCTGGGAGCCATTACTGCCGCCGGCCCTGCCGCCACAGGCCCCGACAAGAAAGGTTCATTATACAGGTAGAATCTGAAACCCCGCTGAATTTACTGAGAGTAAATTCTTCTAAATTCAGCTATGACTTTAAAGTGAAGTCTTAAGAGGTTTGAAAGTATTTCCTACAAATATTTGGGATTGCTAAATGTCATTCATTTTACATTTTTCACTTGTTCATAGTACTGTCACCACATCAGTACCAAGGATCTACTCGAGCCTGTGGAGGGGAGGCCCTGTTCTCAGCCCAGAAAGACCTGTTCAGTCAGATACACAAAAGATGTCTCATTTCTTGTCCAACTTTATACCACATCTCTTTTCTACACTTTAGGGCATTCAGTAGTTCATAATGACCTTTTAATTTGTTAGTATATGAAAATTCCTGGGAGAAAAGTCACCTAGCTGGTGATGCTGGTAACGCTACACACCGCAGTCAGCCATCTCCCGATGAACACCATTCCCTTTGGATGGTAAATCCGAACATTGCCAGAGGGCATCCAGGAACATTATGGATGTGTGTGGGTTTTCTCTGACAACAACAAACAGAGAAGTCTGTCATGGACAGATAGAACATTTTGAAAAATTGAAGACATCTAATTACAGTGTTACAGACTTTGAAGAATTATTATAACAAAATATTCTGTGGTAATAAATCATTCTTTGCTCACACACAGCAAACTCTACTAAGCCTCAATAAGTACCTTGAAACACAGTATTGTACAAAATGCTGAAGTTACAGCCGTATATTTGTAGTTGGTCACACACTGTTTTTCAGATGCACTATGAATACTACCCCAGGCTTTTACAGTCCTCTGCTGACTTCACCCCAGAGCTGCACTGACTGTTTGGCTAGGGAATAATAGCAACAAAAGCATGTGTTTAAAAGGTCCTTTTCCTTTCCTTTCCTTTTTCCTTTCCTTTCCTTTTTCCTTTCCTTTCCTTTCTCCTTTCCTTTCCTTTCTCCTTTCCTTTCCTTTCTCCTTTCCTTTCCTTTCTCCTTTCCTTTCCTTTTTCCTTTCCTTTTTCCTTTCCTTTTTCCTTTCCTTTTTCTTTTCCTTTCTTTTTCCTTTCCTTTCCTTTTTCCTTTCCTTTCCTTTTTCCTTTCCTTTCCTTTCCTTTCCTTCTCTTGTTTTTCATACTACCTAAATAACTGGGACTAAAATGATTTGCTAATGCTAGATTCTTGTTTTCCTTATGAAAGTCCTTAGGAAAAACCTTGAAGAAGGAGAAGTAACGTAAATTATTCAAACACAGGAGCACACAGGTTTTGACAATGTTCAGCCCATTACTTTAATTTTTTCTTTGCTTGACCATGGTTTTACCCATGCTTTCAATGTGCTGAGCTCCCATTATTACAATGTACTGTCATGTTCTGAGAATCTTAATCTCATTTTATGAGCACTACAGCATCAATATAATATCACTTGTGTTAATTTTCCCTTTAGTAGTCAGTCACTAAAACATATGGTCATTATTTTCACATTGACAATAATCAAAGAAGATAGAATTTGAAGTTCTCATTTAGGTATTTAAGAATTTGAAAATGTATTTAACTTCAGACTTGATTAGTAGGTCCATTGACTTCAGTGAGTGACAGAAAACCAAACAGACTGGTTTCGAGATCAAGTTTTAGAAGTCAGTCTTCAAAATACTGTTCTTCAGAGAGCAATATATAGGTATTAAAATTACAATCTGGAAAAAAGCCAAAGCCTCATCTATTCTAAGTTCCATGAAAATGTTCATTTATGCAAATCTCCAGTAGCTTCAGTGCAGGGATGCAGATATACCTTAGCAGCCAAGAAATCGTAGAGATTACAAGAATTGTACTCTTACTGTGTTGTTTAGGATGCTTCCTTTAAAATTCTTAAACAAGGAGTGAGATGACCTGCATCCTTAATATGGGCCTGGACTAGTGAAGAGAAGACTTTAAAAAGTAGAGATAAAGATGACTGTTAAGATACTTCACATGCCCAAGCAATTTCTTACCTATGTCCTAATTTCTGCACAAGAACAACTGTCTTGTGTAAAAACTACACTTAGACCACTTTAAAACATGCATTATACACTAACAAAGGATCAATGAATCTGGCATTTTAAAGCTGCTGCAGGATGTACTATAAAAAGCATAAGCGTAACAAGAAAATTTAAAAGTTAATAGATTTTCCTTTAAAGGTCTCAATACAAATATTACTGACAATATTCTGCAAAACATATGCTGAGATATCAAAAGCAAAAATTATGATGCCTAGAAAAGGAAAAAAATATCCTAAAAAAGTATCATTATTTGGGGAACTGAAATTGTGACTCATTAAAAAGCCTGATTTTCATAAAGTACTCATGATCCATGCACTGAAAAATCAGGCTGCTGAAAGAATTTTAGAAGATTTTCTGAAAATCAAGAGCACCTAAACTATCAGATGACTTCTGAAAATCTGCAAAAGATAAAAAGACCTTATGGAAGCTGTTGGGCTTTATTTTTATTTTGCCACTAATAAAACTTGACAGAGTATGAGGTGTATACTATATATTAAGAAAATAAAAATAAAAATAAAAATAAAAATTCATTATGGAACTAGGAGGTGGCAAACAATGATTCAGTGATATTTGACCTTTTCCCTCAAACTATTCACAAATATCAAAACAGGTTTTATTATTCATATTTTCTCTAAATAACTTATAAAAAACTTATTTCAGCCAAGTGATTTAAATGGAATAACTACTACATAATTGTGCATTTTGCTGCAAGGGTCAAACGGGCTTTTTGGACTTCCTAACTGAATATTAGAAAGTTTCAGAGAAGTGGGAAAAGGAAAGGAATGAAAAATGCTGGAGAAACTTCATCTCAATCATGTTTTCCCAAGAATTTCCACAGGATTTGCTATTCAGATGTCAAATTTTTGCCAAGCACCACAGTGTGATATGAAAGATGTCATATAAGAACAGATCTTCACAGATAGTATTAAATAGCTTGACAATTTCAAATGACAAAGAAATAAGAATTTTCCCTGGAATGCTGCTGGATCCGTGGGAGATGATGACCCATATGATATACGACATGTATGCCTCATGACCTTGATTTAGCCAAGAATGCTATGAAGAATATTTATGCATTTTTCCTAGAGCAGAAAGGTAAAATATATTCAGTTATTTTTTAATATATACAGTGATAGTTGCTGATGGGTGAGATGATAAAAAACTGAGTGGTGGCAGGAGAGGTGCACAGTGCAGACATTCTCTTCTAAAGGCACACATACAAAAAAAAAAAAAAAAGCCCTGTTTGTTTTGCAGTTTTCATTTCCCAGAACCAAATATTTCAGAGATGTTTGTGTTGGTTTTGAAATAGCTTACAAAGCCCAGGCCTTGAAGGTTTCCAAATGAAACAGCAGAGTTTGTCAGTGATATTAATGTTTGGTTTACTTTTCTTTTAAATACTTATTTTTCTGTCCCAGAACAACATGTGGGTAGAAAGACTACAATGCTTTTTGTTGCCTTTTTTTTTTTTTTTTTTGATACTAGCTACTTCCAGCATTAAGAATAAGACTCAATCCAAGAAAATACCCAGCTTGCTCCAGAATCATCCAGAACTATCAAAATAATTGCACTCACTGGATGACAAATCTGCCTTCAGTCTGGTATATACAAGAAGAAATCGCAAGCTTTTCCCATTCAGAAGCATTATTGAAACAAAAATCAGCCAATCTACCAACTCAAGGCATACAACACACATAACTGTACTAACCTTCATCTCCTGAAGCTTTCTAAAGTAAATTAAAGATCACACCGGACTCAGAGAACAAACCTGTAAATGGTTAGCTTTAAAAATCTTTAGTTTGCTTATGGTATTGTTAGACAACTTTTGCCACTATGATTTCTAATTTTCATGGCTATGATTCAGGAGAGAAAGTGGAAAAGATATTAAATAGAATAATGAAAAACCAAAATGACTTGGTAAGTGTTGGGCAGTCTTGTACATGCTTTCTCCAGCAGAAAGCAGGAAAATCAGTTCTGAACTATTAAGCGCTTCCTACCCTGGGCTGCTTGTGGAAACAGAAGGAAAACATTAATTTGTCAAAAGAAAAACTTGCCACAGAATCATACTGGATGCAATAATAAGTTCTTAGGAGAAGAATTTCCAAGTTTGTAAATGAAAGCCAAAATAAGACAGTTACTGAAACTCTCAGTTGGTTAAAAAAAAAAAAAAAAAAGAATTGGTGAGAAACTCAAGGGGAGTAATGATAGATTTCTCAACTCCTGGCTCTGAGCAAGGACCTGCACCCAAGGAAGCACTTTCATCAGCCTCCTTCTGTCTCTAGCACTGTCTGCACTGGCACATGCTAACTTCAGTCAGAGATGCTAGCAAGCAGAACACTCCCAGCACTGAAACTTTCATCACTATTATAAATATGAGCTTCTTATTCTGAAAGTGGCTATGGAAATGTATGTTTCATGTAAAACTACTTTCCATTGTGTTGTCCAAAACAAAAACATTCCATTATCCTTTGAAAGTACATTTAATTAAAATATTTTTATATTTTTTCCTTCTGGGTCTCAGGCATATAGCCAAGACATGACTACTTTTGAGATACACAGCTATATCAACTGTTTGAATGCTAGCTCTGAGTACTACAGTCAAAACAAACACCACATACTACAGTAAGCGAATTTCAAATCACACTTGCATTAACTATCATTTATGAAGCTATAAAGAGGTGTTCTGACTCCAGTTTTTAAAACATATTCTGGATTAAGCACCTTTCTGATGACATTATGCTCCGTCAACAGTATTAAATGGAGGGACAGTAGAGTCTCTTCACTTGTATAGCACAAAGAAAAGCAGCATCACAATGCAGACGACATACAGAAACAAAAGTAAAGACACATGAGGAAAACACCAAATGTGTAAATGCTTTTGGTATATAAATTCTCCATGGAAAGGGTTTAATACCTCTAATTTCTAAACTGTTCCATAGTGTAAAAGCAGAATTTTGAAGTGTACAGGATGCAGGAATACACATACAGGCTCATGTGGTCCATTAACCTGTCTGTAGCATCAGCAAGAACAAATTCCTAGAGATGTGTATAGGGGCAAGACGAGCACCCTATGAAACTTTCCCAGCATTCAACAGCTTCTATTTCAGGGACTTCCTGAAAAAAAGGTGTTTTCTCTATATTTCCTAAGTCACAATGGATATAGCTACTGTGAGCTTGTCTTGAATCAGTTTCCAGCATCCAGAACATCCTGTGGTTAGAAGCTCTGCACAGCTTAATTACACATGGTGTGAACAAGTTGCTTGTTTGTTCTGATGTTTTCCTTACTCACTTTGCTCCCATTTCCTGCTCATAAAAAAAGCACTGAACAATCAATCTCTGTGCTGTGCAATCCATGGGACACATTCTTATTAGCCTCCCCAACTCCCAGCCATCTCTTCTTTGGGCTCAAGTGTCCTAGCCAACTTAATTGCTCACAGTCCATAAGCCATCTCATGCCTTTGCTCATCATTGTTGCCTTTTCCTGACCCCTTTCCAATTCTATATCTTTTTTGATGTGGCAGAACCACACACAGTATTAAAGATGTAGATGCATCACAGATTTCTATAGCTGCATCATGAGGCTCTGTTTTGTTCTCTATTCCTTTCTTAGTATCTAATAACTGATCTCCTTCTCATCTATTATTGTAAATTGAGCTAGCAGTTTTATAGAAATTTAATTTTCTGGTCTGAATTTTCCTAGAGCTACCTTGTTACTGGGTGGTATTGGGCAATGTTATTCATTCATCCCTTCATATATGAAGATTTTACTCTTGTTAATCACATTGTATTTATCTGCATTTAATTATGTGGGCTATCTCAAAGCTGAGTCATTGAAGAACTTACAAGGTCTTTCTCCAACTCCTTGAAACAAACCCTCATAGGCAGAAAAGACCTACTAGGATTAAAGAGAAAGATTTAAGAGGGTTTTAACCAAAGGAGTTTAAATGGTAGTTGTTACAGCTAACTTAAAATTGGAATGAAAGAGTGATCGATAGTTTAAGGATGTTCACCAGGAAGATAGAGCTGGTTTAAATGCCAGTTTAAAGCACACAGAAAAAGTTTACCGTATGTGGAAATAGAAGAAATATTTCTTTCTATTGCTCTTGCATTCTTTAGGGGGAAGAAAAAAAAAAAAGTAACTTTTTACAGTGGATTAATGCACTGTAGCTTTCTTTTTTGTTTGTTTGGGTTGCCTTTTTCCACCCATTATTTTTCAGGTGACCACTTACTTTCAGTTCCTCTCCTTGTCAGGACAACTGGTACAGGTCTACAGTTCTTTTCAGCAGTTTATGACAAAAAATCCCAAAACATACTACCATTACCTTTAGACTAGGGAAGCTTCTAAAGTTTTTAAAAAATAACACACTTCACAAAGAAACAGCCAGCACTTTCCATCATTAACTTCACATCAGCTTTGAGAACAGCCTGCTAAGAGTTAGCAGAAAATCTGGTGGTATTTATGAAGGGAGCAAACATCATTCTTACAAAAGATTAATATTATTTTTCTTCTGCAAGACTGACAAACTTACAATTAACAAACAATGAATATGTACTGTCTATAATAATTGCAACAGTAGCAGTCTTTCAGAAACTCAAGTCTAAGAAAGGTTTAAAGAGTATTCCACTCATCTTCAACACAGAACTGGGGTTTTAAACTTAGGATTTCACCAGCATCAAAAGGTCTCTCTAGGGATCAGATAGGACAGTTTTCAACAAACTAATGAGAGTCCACCTCAGGCACAGCCACATACTGTACAATAAACATTTCATTTTGGCTTTCACAATAGGTATGTCACCAATTACCATGTTTTATTAAAATTAAAATCTACCTTTGTACCTAGTTACTGATGTTTCACAGGTTATATTCCTTGAGCCAACACATTGCAATCAAAGAATATTAATGTCGTAACATGGGTAATTTAATGAGAACTGTCTTCCAACAGCACTGCTAGGGAAAACTGACATCACATGGCTTGAGCCAAGGGAAGGTTTGGAGAGAACTCTGCTGAGGTGTATTCATATATATTCTGGATGATTGTATCTGACATTTTCCCAGGTATAGTTTATTTAATGAAATATCTCCTATATGGTCAAGCAGGTAAAAATATGTCAATGCAGTTAGAGGAACAGAAAATAGGAAAATCTTTTTATAGAAATATTTATCTAGAAGCAAATGTCACCTTGAAATAGAACAGTTTTCTCCTGCCAGTGGGCACGATTCTGCTTTCATTAAACAGACAGAAATTGAACATCTCTATCTACAATCAAGCTAATTTCTCTACCAGCATACCCTTTTACTTAAGTTTTCACATGGGTGAAAATGTGACCAGCAACCAGGCATCAGAGTGTACTTGTACTAAATAGACCAGTATATTTTGAGCATTAAATAATGTTACCAAACGGATGAAGACAGAAAAATGTAAAAATTCTGAACCACCCATGAATAATCTGATCCTAATGACAAATATTTTCGCTAGTTAAATTAGGTGAACATAGCAAGGATATCTTACACATTATTTTATTGCTTATAACCAAATAGCTGTTTAGCTGACAACCTGTCACTAAATCAAGCAGGTAAAAATAAAAGAAGCAGCATCTGATGACACAAAAGATTATTGTCTGATAAAGGAAAGAGAGAAAAAGGAAAAAAAAAATCTGGTAAAAGCAAACAAAACAATCCAGAGTTCAGAAGCAGACTATGTTCTTACCACTGCCCTTTAAAAGCATTTTTAAGCTAGCAAAGTATAATAAATCCAGAACAGGAAGAGAGGATACATGTCTGAAGCAGTAGATTCTTCTCCAATTTTGATATTATGTAACTACTCTTAAACACACCCTGAAATGCAGTCGGCTGTTGTACATCCTGCATCTCAGGTTCATCAGATCTCCTCACCAAGAGAGAAAGCTAAGAGGAAGGGTAGCAGCTGGAGCTTTCACCACAAACACTATCAGATTGGCTCAACTTGAGGTAGTAGCTTAATGTTCCCTTTCTGCATCACAGTTTTTTTTTTCTGGGGACTCTTCCAGGACTGAAGGTAAGAAAGAGAAACTCAAGATAAATTCCTCATTTCATCAAGAATTTAATTTGAACCAAGATTTTAGTACGAATTTGATAGGCACCAAAGCATAGGACAAAGAATTATACTGACATATAGATAGACTTGAAATATGTCTGTATATACATACACAGGTCAAATATTTCTTTAAAGTACTGTATATAAATCATCAGTCCACAGATTTTAAAAAAATATGTAAAGTAATAAAAATTACATACTATTTATTCAGTTTGGTTTCAGTAAATTTATTATACATAATTTTTACTTCTTCCTATGAGGAAAACAGAAATAAGGCTACTGCAGTGCAATTACCATACTGCCAAGTGTGCTGGACGACTACAGCACAGATTTGGCATATGAAGAGAAGCACTTTAAAAGTTCTTGCAAATACAATATTAAGATTACAGAGAGAATGGATTAATTTTGTTCTATTTTCTATCCTCATTGTACTGTTTATTAATCAGTCACACTTTCTGTTCTTTTTATCATGTTTTGCAAGAAAGTCATCACAATTCTAATTAGTAACATAAATTGTGATAGTGTAGTATGCTTTGTAATTCATGTACTCCATTATCATGACCAGTCAGAATGCATAAATGCTCTTCTTCTCCAAGAAATCATAATTAATTTAATAATTCTGAAATTGCAGAGTATCACTTCGGTTCATTGAAAAGCACCTACCATGACTTTAAGAGCAGACAGTCTGGATAAAATATCAGATACACAAACAGAACTGTGAAGCAGCAGCACTTACAAAAGTTGGAACAAGAGCTAACACTGATTCTAACATACTTCATATATATATTTGATAAATGAGTCAAGAAATCTGAATTCTTCTATAATTCCCTCAGGAGTGCTTAAAAATTTTTCTTCTGCGGTACTGAGATGAATTATTTTAGATATATGCAATATACACAAAATTGGTTTTTTTCCAAGTGCTAACATACAGAAAAAAAAATGATCCACTGTTAGAAAAGACCTTAAACACAGGCATGAATGCATGGACAATTGTCTCTCCAAAGAAAATCATGTCATCAAAGGTCCTGAAATCCTATGCAACTTTTTTTTTTAAGTGAACAGCAAGAGCATGCATGCTACTATTTAACCAATTTTACATTTGCTAAGAGAAAACCTGTACTGTCCTGACAAATCTACTTACTTGCATAGTAGTACAGAAAGACAATGCCAGTAGTGTTACCGTGTTTTGGTATCAATTCCAAGTGAAGTCACACTGAGCTTATTTTGGCAATTTTTATTCTTTTAAGACATTCATGTTCCCCACAACCTAACTTCTAAAAAGACTGGTCTTGCCATTGGCAAACATATCACTGCAAATATTCAAAGCAGCTCACCTTAACATCTTCCTGAATGTCTTCTGATGGGTAAACTGATTAAAGTTTCTCTGTATCCAAACTGCTTTAAACAGGTTCCTACCTAGTTTCAAAAGCTGGCCTGAATATTAGTCATGCACAAAGTTTTGGGGGGTTAATTAGGCTGATCATTAGCTATTCTACATGATCTGTAGACACAGATTTGCTTCTCAGACACAGCTGCTTCAGCAGTTACTAAATGTGTGTTCCGAATGCTAAGGTGTCTAGATAAGAGCTGCAATTAATGTGGCAGATTTGTATTGCAACACTTCACTGGTACCTACTCTATGATCTATCATCCATATCAGCTAATAGTAACAGAGATAAATTGTAACTGCATGAATTCTGTGTGCGCAGCATTCTGTGAGCAGTCTTATCTCTTTACTGTTTCATCATATGCACTACTGATAAATCTGTCTAATAATCAGACAATTCCATATCTTTTTCTTTTTCATTAGATACACCCAGTGATGTAGCTAGTGCATAATAAAGTGCAGTCGACTAGTAGCTTTAATAGTAGTTACATCTAAGGCAGATCTTATCATCCAGCTAGAATTTTTGTCCCACCAGCTGTTCGCCCAGGATTTCCTAGTGAAAAATCACCCCACAGAAAATCTCCGGGGAAGTAAGTATGACATATCCTGAAAGTACTAGACTGTACAGATGAGGTGTAGCTCCAAAATATGTCAGTCTTATATGATACACATAGGTTTTCTAGGCAGAAATATGGGACCCTCACCAAGTGCACAATGAGCAATTTCAGTGCAGGTAGCATGCCTTGCACATGTGACAGCTGTCATATCAGCATGCCATCCCTTCCAACACACCAACATTTTAACCTGAATGGAGAGCAGATGAAAAAGCATGTTGAAGATGATGCCTCTAGTTAGCAGTGTTCAGGGACACTGGGAATGCAGCTTCCCAAGGCAGCCCAGTGTGCTTTACTCCTCTTATGGGATGCAGGTTATTTTAAAAAAAAATCCATATCCATTCATTCAATGGCACCCTGCTACCAATTCAACAATTTCCAAAGAACATGTAGCAGAAAGAGACTGAAACATGCTTATCCTTTATGTTACCAAATTACCAAGAGAGGGCAATTTAGTTTACTGCAAGCCCAAGAGATTAAAAAATAATTAGTCACACTGTGCAGTTGTCTGGTTATTTCTATAGGGAGAATTTTACACTTAGGTTAAAGTAAAAGTTTCAGACATAAATAGTGATGGAGCAGCTGTTTAGATTATATCAAGAAGCAACTCCCCAGCCAATTTTTTGCCCTTTTCTGGAGTGAATTTTCCCTAATCTTGTAACAGCTGAGTAGGCTGTACCTATATCTCATTTATGTCTACTTCCTGGGATCACCATGCAAAAGCAGATCTATTCTTAGGAGATGGTATTTTTAGTCACAAATAAAGAAAGAAGTACATTCTTTACCAGACTCCTATTTCCCTCACAGCATGTCCATTCCTCTTGGCATCTATACCACTGCACTCCGCTCTAAAACCACACAGACTTTTGGAGTGGACAACCAGCACTTCTCTCAGTGAGGCTTCGCCTCCCAAGAGTGCCCAAGTCAGTGGTCTCACTTCTCCTCACTTCCTGCAGACCATCTCGCTCACTCTGACTCCTGACCTTGAGGACCTTACAGATATCCCTGACTCCAAGTGCTAGTTCTCCCACACAGTTTAGGTTCACCTTGAGTCAGAAACTTTTTTGAGACTGTTCAGTCTTCACAGAACCAGCAAAGGAGGTTCTGGCCAAGAGTAATTAGAAAAAAAATTACTACAGTAATCGTTATGAATTCAAACTGGAAGATTTCAAGATCTAAAAAAAAAAAAAATCTGACTGCAGCAAGAGCCACTTGTAAGTTTGCATATCTATTTCTATCACGTGATTAGGAATTTCTTCAACACTAATGCAAACAAACATTTCAGGAAAGACTAGTTCATAATCAGAATTACTTGATTTTGCTTTGCTTTACTGCAATCAAGATGAAAGTATTTTCAAACATCAGAAAAAAAAGACCAAAACCAAAACAAACAAACACTAGAGAAGCTTACACTCTGGACAGTGCTTACATAGTTCCAACATCACTTTTGTGCCATTCGAGCTTAACCAAAAAGTGATTAAGTTCTTGTTGCCATCATAAAGTCAGTCTTACAGCTTTAAATAAAACAGTTGACTTCAGTAGCCTGTTAACAAAACTAACAATTTCCTACAGAATGAAGCCATTAATGTGACAACTTCCTCTGCATTTTGAAAGCTTACTGAAATAAAGCAGCAAGAAGTAATTTTTTGAGATCTCTAACACAACACCCCTTGCTAAATACAGAATCTAGGTTTGAATCAGATACAGTGCTTCTTTCTCAGAAACAGTTAAATTTAAGGACTGAAATTTCATTCTGTGTCCTTATAAATAGCATGATGAAAAGTTTTAGAAGGAAAATACTTGTTTAAATAATTTTAAGAAATTTTTGAAACTGTGCTTTTAACTCACTGTTTGTAATAAAAGGAAAACCACACAGAACTGCAGAAACAAATTTGAGTGGCTGCAGCCTTTCTTTCTGCTTCACGTGTAACCTAGCCATTCTACTTGAAATAGTGCAAAATGGTAATTTCACAGAAATACTAACTGCTGGTACTGATATAAACTACTATATCCCAATATATATACTCAGTGAGTTATGTGGATTGGCTGAAGTTATCCTTGCTGTTACTAGTAACTAAAGTTAACATTCTTCTGGGGCCTAAAATCAGTTTTAAAGAATGAAGAAAAGAAATTACACCAGACCACGCATCAGAAAGCTCTTCTGTGAGGCATACTTTAGTGTTCAGTGATGTATCATTCTGCAAGAGGCACATTCTCATAAACTAGTTACCTGAAACAAAACCCCCTTCAAAGTGTTTTGATTCAAACCACATATACATATAAGTTAAATGCCTGCCATTTGGAAACAAAACAAAAGCTGATTTCTAATTTTAGAAAACATAAGTGTTAGCAGTGGCACTAACAGACTCTCTTAAAACCAAAATCACACGCTTTTAATCTCAAGTTGGCACATGCACAGATCTGTGATCTCCTTTACACCTGTAAGCTTCCCTACCTGCTTTCATGGCTTTGGTCACTGCAAGGCCTTGAAAACTGTCCAATTTTTACATTGTTTCACTATAAAATTATGCCCTGCTGTGACATTGCTTCTCACTCCTCATAAATCAACCAAAGGCTTTGCTTGACAGAAGCTCAAATCGTCTTGTCTTCTTCAATCATTTTTATTAGTACTACCTGTACCTGTGGGCAAGTGAATGAATATGACTGGACTCAGATGCCCTATTCATTGCTTATTGTAGTTTGCCTAGAGAACACGAACTTGCTGCACTTCTCGTTTCCTTGTCCTTACTGTATAAAGGAATGAACTTTCTATATCTGACACATGCATGCTCTGCCAGAATCAAAAATCTGCAGTGGCAGGCCAATACCTCTGCCAAGGATAAATAAGAGTTGGTTATGTTCCTGTCACGTCTGAGAACTGCTGGAAAAAGACATCATTTCTACCCTTTTCACACGCTTCAGTTAAATCTCTGTAGCTTACCATACCACCCTTCCTCATCTCTGAAATATCTGCTGCTACAGCAAGTTAAATAGTCATTCTTCAAGTTTTAGCTCATGCTTTTGATAGCTTTGGTCAGCGGAGCAAGTCTTTGGAAAGCTGCAGTACCGTCTCAGATGGAACAAAGGCAGATATTCATCTTGGCTCTGATTTTCTTTGCAGCACAGGTTACATTTCTGCTTTAAAGCCATATGAATCTGAAGGAGAAAATACAGTTCTTTAATCATATTTAAAGCTGGCAGCATTTGCTGTGAGCACTGAATTCACTATTGGGGATAACTGCTGCAGTTGCATGGGGCCAAACTGTTTATCACTTCTCTACTTTGGGCAGTACTCCTTAGACTGAGAAGCTCTATCCACACTAATGTGAGTAATGCAGTTTTGTATTTGAAGTATTGTACTTGTATTTCATGAACCATTATTAGTAGTTGTGGAAGTGTCTTGGGATTCCAAGCCACTTTATAGCCACGTTAAGGTTTGTACCAAACAGCTGCACAGGCAAAAGTAGCTCCTGATTTAAACAGCTTAAGTATTTTCCTTAGCCAAACAGAGATCAACAAGTTGGATGGGGTTTCACTGAAAATACTTGTCTTGCTATAGAACAGATACAAACATATGTTGTTCGTCTGCAGCTAATTTATAGTTTCACTTCTGCAACATTCTTCGTTCCCACTGGGGCAGGAGCAAATGGGGAAAAGTTAAATCATAATCACATGAGTAAATTATCAGTGACACCTAAAAGCAGTTGCAAACTGCCTTATCATTTCAATTAAGCTGAGAACTCAGCTGGTTTATGTCTGTGTTACTCAAGCAGTACCAATCAGTAAAGTATTACAGAGGCAAACACCATAAATCTTCATTGACTAAAAATGATGAGGAATTTCCTGTAACTTCTAATTGATCCTTATCCTGGAATTTTCTGCCCGCTTGACAGGAAGCACAGCACTGCCACATCTAGAAGCCACATCTGTACTTGCGTATTTCCAGCTCCTTGGAAATAATCATCCTGCTACTATCTCTGTTAGTTTTTACATACAGATGGAACCCAGCCTATGTATGAAGCATTAATAATAATTGTTTCCAAGAAATACTTAATGCTTTTGTAGTGCTGATCAGTACAGAGGTTAAAAAACTCATATTCAGAGACTGAAAAGCTATGTACCAATGTGTTAGACAGTAAAATGCTATTAATGCAGGTTCAGCTGCCTGCCATTTGAAAAACACCGTGTGATACAGTGAACAACTAACCATATTTAACACAGGTTAACACAAGTTCTTATCACATTTCTAGAACCATTTGGTAGTACAGTCTCAGGTGGGAATTTGTTCAGCCTTCTCAGAATAATTTTGGGTAGCGTGAACTTATAGTTTGCAATAAGAAGACAAAGTGCTCTACTACATATTGTTATATTGGAAGATTTATCAGAAGGTATAGTACTGAAGTGATGTGCCTGCCCTTACTCACATAGGAGCTAATAATATAAAATGTAAAAAAGTACAGATGACTCCTAAGCTTTGGTTTGTTTACTACACATTTTCTAAGGCCCTTACTAGGGACAAGCAATTCCCAACACTCCTACTATAGCCTGATACATAATGTATAAGGTTATAGAAAATGTGTATTCATGAGACTTGTTTGGCTTTTGTCAAAAAGAACTGTGAAAAATTATGATGGAACAATTTTCATTTCTGACACGTTGTTTTTTTAGTTCACTCATGACTAGGAATTGAGGGGTTTAGAATTTTGCCTGTTGCAGATGTTGCAGAGGGGAGAGGAGCTACATAGCTTCTTACTTGCTGCTTTGTTGCTGACAGTGACAGGACACCTAAAGGAAATACTTCTCTTGACATTAAACAGGATGAGTAAATCCCTAGGCTACTCTTTCACTATACTGCATTAGAAAAGCCATGGCACAAGCCATTTGGGAGCATATAAAAACAAGTATATCTTATAACCACAACTGGCCTATGGCAAAAAACTCTGAGACTCAATACAAGACCCTGGAACTGTTTATAATAATAACAAAAATTGAAAATCTAGGTAGAAGTTCATAAAGCTTAGCAAGCCTAGCAAACAAAAGGGATTTTTTTCTTTTTGGATAAAACTTTTATTTAATTGCTTTCAGTATGCACACTGATTCTTTTCACTATATTTCCTTCCTCCAAACATTTCTTCTGAGGTTGTAACTGCCAGCATGACAAATTTAGTGCCAATTAAGGAAGTCAGAATCCTTAAAAAAATACCAGTTCCTCCATTATAGGAGAAGAGGGAAAAAAAAAAAAAAAAAAAGCCACCAGAGAACACATTTAAGTTCACAGCTGCAGTTAGCTGTCAAGTAGCTCAATTACCTTTGATCTTTTTGGGGGCATAAAAGTTCTGGAGAATGGCAACAGCATGGGAAACCTTTCAGCTTTGGTCCCTGCCTGAGCCACATATGCACATAGTGGAATTTGTGAACTTACCTCCCCATGAGATTTGCAAAGGTTTCAATAACCAGACACAATATATTTGCCTAGGAGATGGAAATATCCCTCCCTTCATTTCTGAATGTATGACATAACTTTAATATTTAGTGTTGTAGTTGATTTACTTCACCTTTTTATTTTGATTTCAGCTTGTGGAAAACAAGCACCTCAGGCTCTAGTGTCATAGGCAAATTCCACAAAAAGCAGATTCAGCCAGTTTAGCTCATGCAGAGCACCCAGCTCAATCAGTCAAAACCCCTCTGCAGAATGCTAGCAAGGTTCTATCCTCATCTAGGAACCTCCTAGGTCCTACCTTTCATCACAGATCCACTCAGCTGAAATCACAGCTGCCTCTGATGTGTGAAACAAAGGCCAAAAAGCAATTCTTTGGCTAAGTTGCTTAGGTCAAGTTTCTTCTTTAAAACAGACATTCATTTTCCAACATCAAAATACTTCCTGAATAAGAAACACAGTATTTTAGATGTCATTCCAAATAACATTTCATCAATGCCCCTGCAATAGCATCAAATCTCTTTCCTGGAATCACCTACTCCAGTACAAAAGCAGAAATACATTACTTTCTTTCTGGCCACAGCTCTGTGGTCACAGCCTCCTGTAACCAACAGCACACACACACAACCTCCAATTGTTTCATCTCCATTGCTTCCCCCAAAGCACTCCCACACAAAGCAGAAATTCTTTAGTTATACCACAAAAGCACAACCCTGCACTTTATGTCCTTAATTTGATCCCAGTGATTCTGTTACTCTCCAGACAATCCATTCCTCCTACACAATGCTTCAGTTCTCCTCTCTGTTGATGGTTTCAACTTCATGATTAGCAGATTTCTTCACTATGTTCCCACCTTAATATCTACAGATATTGAAATATCACCCAGATATTAGTGTGATCCCAAACCCTTTATTCAAGGACTCTCCTTTTATCCAGAGTCCTCCCTACCTTATCCTCTTCAGCTATCTCCTTACCAGTTCACTATTTCAGAATTTGTCAGCTTAAATAACATTTTTCCACCATGCCTACCAAATCAGCTCCTCAAAAATAAGCAGACCAGAAGTTTACATCTAGAAGGTAGCTACCTTGTCTGATATCAGAGCTGTCTAGCCTAAACTGTTTTTCATTGCTTTTTATACCACTCTCCTTTTTCTCCAGTTTCTTCAGTGTTTGTTCTTTATCAAAAACACAGCCAGCCAATCTCTCTGATACAGAGAATACTAAATTCTCCACCTTTTGCTTCTATAGCATATATGGCAATATTAATATTGTATATACATTACTACTACACCTTTCACTTTCCTGTCCAAGTTCTGTATTTTCTATTATCTCCCTCTTTAAAACCCAGAAAAACACTCTGTTTGGGTTGGTTTGGTTTTTCTTTGCCTGTTTCTTGCCAAAGCAAATCCATCCCTGAGTATAGCTAGGAAAAAATACATTTCAGGATTCAGTTTCTTACACTGATAAAAAGGTATCTTATGAATACCTGTCTAGAATCAAAGGGCTGTATGTGCTATCACACTCTCTGTTAAAACATGGGTCTGAAAGATGCACATTTGTTTCTGTGTTTCCTAGAAGGTTACCTTTTATTTAAAGTTAAGAGATTAATAAAGGAGGACAAGTTTTTCCTCTGTTTCATGTGACTGAGGGGGGGTCTTTTTATCTCTGAATTTTTAAAACGTGAAAGAGACATAGCAATGCAAGAACTCTGAGACAGATTACTGCGCCATTTCTTTCCCCATCTGCTGCTTCAGGCACTGAGATATTTATAATGTAAGAAACAAAACTGAAAATATTAAGTTTCAAGAGAGCAGTGACAAAGTGTAAGAACTATTTCTGTAACAGGCACGGTTCATGAGGCACAAAGACATTGACTTTTAGTTAAACGGAAATCTAGAGAATTGAAGACACCTTAATGAAAAGTTCAGTGTAGACACTGCAATTATTAACCTTCACAAGAAACAGGCAATAAACAAACTAAGCTGTTATATATCTGCATGCTAAATGGTCAGATTCATTTTTCTTCACAAGTCCAAGCTGGGGTGCTCACAGAAAATCCTGTGGGAACATTTTGGTCTGCATCACTGAGATTTTCTTTAATCTTTTAAGAATTAATTTTTAAATTAAAAAAAAAACACAACCACACTGAAGTTTTTTAAAGCTTTGCTATGTTAGACACAAAGAGCAAAAGCAATCACTAGCCTACTGCCACCTTCCACATTCTTAGCTCATATTTTCAATTTATGTGGATAATTAATGTATGATCATTTAATTCCTTTAAATTTTAACACAAGTGTTTAAAATGAGCCTTACTCAATGACCATTTCACTTTATAACTTGTCACCACTCTGATTCTCCTGGTGTCTTTTTCATATTCAATAATTTTTATAAAATTCAAAGGCTATTCCCTCTTTATTTTTAAAGAGTACAAAGGCATACATCATTCTCTTAAAGCAATACATCAGTCAAAGCTCTAAAGGTACAACCTACTTTGTGGAAATCTAGTCTAACAATAACTTTCTACAAAATAATCTATTTTATCAAATGCTTCAATTCAAGTAGTTTTTAGGACACTATTCTGAAAAATTATAGTGAAGTCATTGCATTGAAAATTACAAAGTTCAAAACCATTAAACTCAAATTACTGTTCTTTCATTTGCTGTGATGGAGCAAAAGGAATGCAATAGCAACACACAATCTGGCCAATAGGACTTAGACTTTATTCCATTTATAAACTAAAAGTTTATCTGAACTGCTCCTGGAAGTCTAATATATAATATATACGTATGGTAATACATATTTAAGACTTTAGGTTACTACTGGCTGAAGTAAGATACATCATAAGTGGAGGGATGCACTTATGACTTCAAAGAGTTGACCAGTTTTGTTCTAGAACAGAAAGTGAGTGCATTGGTGAACACGGAGTTAAAAGAGCAACATAAAGCTATTAGCACACCTTCCACCCTCTCTCAGCTGTCCCTGATAGTCTGTGACATTGTGATGTAGCCTGAAAAAAACTCCCCATGTCCCTTTTTAACCTAATGCTTTTTTTCAGTGAACATTATTAAGTAGGAAAAAAAAAATTCAGAAACAAACCTGACACAACATTAATTGAAGCCTAGTGATTTATGTTTGTTTTCTTTTCATCCAGACAAATTCAATACCTTTCTGAATCTTTTATGATACTCGTTATAGACTTCACACCTGATTTATTTCTCATACTATCCTCTGAATCATCCCAAATGCAAATGTGTTTTATAAGATTTTGCTGAGACTTGGAAATATTTTTTCCCTTTCTGTAAGCGTTACATAAATGTCTTCTTAAATTATTTTTTTGCACAAGTATACAATGACAACTTCTGCTATTACAGACTTCAGACAGGTTAATTTTTATCTGCCTACATGGTAGTAAAGGCAGAAAGTACAAAGAATTTTCTCTTCTTTCTCTTACACAGGAAGACTGTAGGGACACGGAAGGGCTCTATAAATTCTGCTACAGTAGACATAATCTTACATCTGAGTTGTAAGAAGTTTATGTATTTTTGCAAGATGTTAGTACTATAATTTCCTAATCATCTCACCCGAAGATTAGTTAAGTAGATATTTATGGGCAACTTATTCCTTTTCTTCAGGGCAATTCTAAAAGAATGAGAGCTACTTTTTCAATGGGAGCAGTGGAAATTAAAAAAAAGCACCTAGCATATTATTTCATTAATTTAAAAGTTACACTTTCAGCTTTGATGAGGTTATATTTCTCTGAGGTTGTTTATATAATGAAAATGTGAAAAAAAAAAAAAAGGGCAAATATTTAAAATATCCCTTCCCACCATTGCCTCATTAGCTTTAAGATTAGGAAGCACTTCTTGCCTTAGTTTCATGTTTCAAAGGAGACAAGGTGTCTTCTTTAGAGCTACTTGTTCAAGAAATAATTTTTCTTAGAATTTTACAGTAAGATCATTGTAATACATAGTTAAAGCTTAGCTTGCTATACTTAAGCTATCTGGAGAAGAATATATAAAATATTCCATTATTTTTCCAGTGCATCTTCTATCAGACCCACAATATTCAAGAAATACCCCTCAGTGATACATAGGTGCCATCATCACAAACCTCCGGATGGAACACGTTTAACTGTCTAGTAAAATCATTTCCTCTTTACTGAACAAGAGCCTCAGAATAGTGCTTTAGTGCCATAAGCTTACAGGTTAATATCCTCAAAAATGGGAGAAACAGCCTGTAAGAATGTAACACAATTCAGTAGCAAGAGCTTCAAAATACTACACTGGCACCAACAATTAATGGCCCAAATACAGAATGAGGCAGAAGGAGCTGCGTGGCAGTGCTTCAACCAAGAACACAGGGCTGGAGCAAACACCAGGTGCACGTGAACAAAAATGCAACAATACACTTGAAGAAGCATAAATAGTAGAAGCAGCTGTAATCCCAGCACTGATTTGGCCCAGCACTTGTACAATCTCAGCTGGAATACCATGATCAGATTTGGGCATCACTAACCCAATGAAGGAAACACAATGAGGATGATCTATAAAATTTGCAAGAAGAGATGTATGTATTTTTTACTATTCTAATCAGAAATTGGTACTAAGACTGTCTCCCACTCTACACTGAACTGTTGCTATGAAATGTAGAAAAAATGCCCAATACTGCTACGCTTCAGAATACAAGGGGTTGTTTTAAATGACAGGCTTTTGACAACATGCTTGGCATTTCAAGCATTTAACATAATGGACAAGTGGAAAAGTCAAACAGTCTAACAATATGCCCAGCATTTTGCAAAACACCAGAACACATCAGTCATTTCATAAAACAATTTTCACAATATGATTAATGTATGCGGACATGGAGGTAGCACACTGCGGTACCAAGTGTGATTGAAATCCTTTGAGCTACACAAAACCACATTCCCCTTCTCCAAAAAAAAATATAATCAGAAGATAATCAGAGAATAAAATTGTTACATGAGTAAGATTTGCAAAGATGCTTGTCACATCTATAATGACAAAATACAGCTGGAAAGAGAAGACATAGGAAGCAGAAATTCTAAAACATCCAGAACACCTCTTGTTCCTTTTTGTAAACTATTGAGGTTCTTTTAAACCATTTACATCTACATTAATTGAAATAATTTAATTATACCTATACGAGTATTTTGTCTTCCAAAAGGGGAGTTTGTCCTAGTACAGTATGTCCTACCATGAGTCACAATATACAACCAGCAAAGCAGCTGTGATGGTTGAACATTCCTCTGAATTGTCTTTCAAGAATACATGGTTCAAACAGTTTACATTTTTGTGGGTTTTCTTTTGTCATGCCCACATTTTGCTCCTGCAATTCCTTCAATATGAAAGAAAAGCACAGTCTACCACATAATCTTTATATTTGCTTATACTTTTAGTAGCTAAGGTGAGAAGATAGCTGCATAACTTTCAATGATGCAATTAAGATGAATGATCTGTGCTCCCAGCCTGCGGACTGGGTGTAGGCACTCACACAGATGTTCATGTTTTCATACGTAGCTACCAGCAGATAGACTAGGAGGGTATGAGCATAAATTATTTTAAATTATTATTAAATTTTTAAAAAACAAATGCAAACCAGTCCAGATAACAGAAAGTCCCTCTTTTGTTTTCTCATCAAAATAACATATTTTCACATTATTCCTCCAAACTACAAACAGTTGGTGTGTGAAATGTATTCAATATAACTGTGTAACATGTAGATTGCAATAAAAAACATCTTAGGTGTAAATTAACTCAATATTTATCTCATCTAATATGCAAATTAAGACAATGTATTCTCATTAACATCAGTTCCATTTCCTTTAAGCTAAACTAAATCTCCATCCAGAGCAGAAAGAAAAAGAATATCTGTAGTTCTCTTTGAAGCTAATGAGGGTGTGATTAGCCTCCTGCTTTGTTATGAAGTGGCATGCTCTGGAGAACTTACCCTGGATAAAGCACAACATAAATGTACACAACCCGAAATGCCAGACATGCTTAGTATGGTACCACATTATGCATTAATAAAATACAGATCAAGAAAGGGTAAATTCCAGACAGTTTCTGAAATGTAAATGTGCAATAAAACGGAAAAGCATTTTATCCAGGCACACATTCAACAGAAACAGATATGACCTAGACCTTGTCGACAATCTGGAATGCAGCAAGAGGATTTTTCAGGAGATAGTGCATCTTATAACCTCTGAAATATACCACTTAACTGCAGAACAGTGCATCTGCTGTGTGGAATCTGTGTTAATATCAACTTGGTTTAGAAGCATTTAGTTTTCTGTTAGTTTTGTTTGTTGTTTTTGTTTTTTTTTTTTTTTTTTTTTTTTTAAATAAGGCAACCAAACAGCAACAACAAAAAAAACACATCATAAAATCCATTAGCAGAACTGCACTTCTAATGAATGGTGCTGCCCCCTCCCAGCGTCCAAAGATTAACATGATGATTTGGTTGCTCTGCTAAAGAGGACACCATAATGTTATTTATTAAACCAGTTTTAATCCATCGTTGACCATAACAATTGGGTTTGATTAGCAATTTGAATTCTAACACTTGCACACACTACCCGTATTCAGCTGATGCAATGAGCTATGTGCCTTCCAGCAGCCTTAGGGGACTGAAAAGTAGAAAATGTTGCAATTCAGGATTGTTCTTAATTTCCATATGTTGATAAGCACTTCAAGTGTCACCAGCGTGGTGAATTGAAAGCTCCCAAATGAAAGTATGCAGTGAAAGCAGAGGTCATGCTACAAAACAAAGAGAAGAAAGTTGCTCGCTGAAGTGAAGGGAAACAAAAAGGAGAAGATCCACCTCTGAACCAGCTCCTCCAGAGAGATTTGACTGTATCAGATCTGATAGCAGATGAGCCCCTAACAACTGTAAGTGCTCTAGATACAAACAAAGGCTGTATAAACAGAGAGGCTGAGGCTTCTGCTGCTGGGCTGCGGCAGGGAAGGGACATATGCAGCGAAAGCCTTGAGGAGCTGGAGTTCACATCCCCTCATTTCTCTGCCTTCTCTCCTGCCAGCTGAGAAGCTGCAGGGCTGTCAGCCACGCTGGCCTTGGAGGCACAGAAGGGGCAGCTCTACTTTAGAAAATATACAAATCTATCTATTGTAGAAGCCTTCAAAATGGTTTCATGAGCTGTTCACGCGTTGGGATTTTTTGGGTAACACAACAGAGCTACAGCAGCCTGGCAAAGGGCTGGTCCCCAGGACTGTGTCTGAGCATCATGCCATACAACAGTGACTATATCAGGTCCAGTGTCTACCACCCTTGTGAGAGATGCTGACACACTCTTAACTAGATGGATCTCCCTTAAAGTTTCAATCCTAAAACCCATCAAAACCCACGCTCAGCCTGTACTGCACTGGCACTAACTGATCGCAGCCACTCTAATTCCCACCCTCAGGGTGCAGGGGGTAACCTGGAGGTGCCAACACAGCAGACTGCAGCAGCTTCCTCTGCAGATGGAGAGCACAAGGAAGCTGAGGGGGATGACACCATCATGGACCCTTCTGCTGACAGGGCACAATGTTTCCTGCCGATTATGGTTCTCTTCATTCTGCTCCACATCAGAGACAGTTGTGCAAAGAGCAAATCAGCTAAGCAGACAGGTTTTATGTTCTTTGGGAGTTACCTTACCAAATTCTCACTAGGTTTTTTTTATGAGTATTATTATAGACAAAATCTGCAGTTCAGGTTTTCATCCGTCTTCCACAGCTGAGAAACTGAAAAAACCTGTCCAGAAGAAAAGGATTTAGACAACATGTTCCTGTCTTGTTTACTGTCCATGCAATAATAACACCTTTCATATCCTTAGCTGAGATGAAATATTGCCAGTCTCTTGCAACCAAGACAAGCCAAGTTCTTCCAGACAAACCTGTTCAGGTCACTCCAATATATACCCAAAGAGGGGCAACAAAGCCCTTGGAGGGGTATGGGGCTAATTACCAGCACTCACTGTTTCTTAAGACATTGTCAGGAACACCAAGTACAAGGATCAAGAATAATTAAGAAAAAGCCACGTACAGCTTTAAATCCACCACAGAGTACTAACATTTCAAAGACCTGACAGTGCTTTTATGCTTTATAAATACATTCTGTTTTATTTTCCTTCATCCTATTTGTGGCAAACTCATGTATTCCTACTAAAAATTCTTTTCAACTCCATTGTTTTCCCTTTGCAGTATAATCTTGCGGGGAAAAAAATAAAATCACTTTTCACATAACTGAAAAAACATCTAGTATGTTTTATAGTCTCCATCACCTGGGAAAAAAAACATAACAATTGAGTGGTATGACATTTTTGTGAGAACATGAAGGCAATCTCTAAATGAGATTTGAGCTCTTAGGCAGCTTTAGCACACTCTGATACTAATCTGGATCAGATCTCACTTCCAGGAGTGACATGAATTCAAAGCTTGGGCCATTTTCCAATTAAAACAAGGTAATAGGCTGCTTTTTCCAGGTAACTGGAAGATATGCACAGGTCCTGACCCTCTTTTTAACTAGAACCTTCCATTTAGATCTGTTTTCTCAGTGCAATTACGCCGGGTTCCCAGCTCTTCCCCTCACCTCTGTAATCCCCAAGGCCCTCTCATAAATGTCACTCTCCCAGCTGACGTCCCCCTTCCCCACCACTCTCATAGAGCCACGGTGTCTTTCCTGCATCATTACAGTAAACTTTGTTATAAGCTCTGCCACCATGAGTTCTTTGCCAGGTACCTTTCTCAGATTTGGGATACTGACTAAAAAAACCTACTGTTTTACCACCCTCAGATGTTGAGGAAGTTATGTTACTGTGCCTGTTTATATTTCCCCAGAAATCTTCCCTTTCAGGAGTGCATTGACTTCCTAAAGCTACCAGTGACCATTCAGATGTCACCCTGGCCACACAACACGGCCACAGGTTGACCACACAACATGACCAGGAACCCAGCCCTATGCTCCTCTAAGCAGGAACACGCTATCTTGCCATCTTTGTTTAAGAGAAATTGAACAATTTCTCATGTGAAAACCTCACTGGTCTACACCTTGCTTTTGCCTCTGGAAACTCATGAAATATTAAAGCCAACCATCTCTAGAGAGGCAGCCTATTATTTGACCAGGGACTAGTTTTACTTAGCAGCCATGTATTAAAAGACAGGAGCCTTGAAAAAACAGGGGAACTGTACATAAAAAGCAAACCATGCTTATCTTCTGGAAGATGAAATCCAGCCACACTAACAGTAGCATTTAGAAATGATATAATGCAAGCAGTCATCTAAACTACACGTTACAATCATTTAGAAGCAGTGGGAAAATACAGTTTGCTGTCCTGTGCACTGAATGGAACGTATGAAATAAAAACAAAACAAAACACAAGTTTTCTCACTTCAGCTAAGTTTAAATAAACAAAAACTGGATTTCATAGGGTGTCCAAAATTTTGGAAGTAGTTTTTGTTCTGATGTCAAAGTAAAAACTGGAAAACTGTATTTTTCACAAAGCAACGCAGCTTGAGTATTTTCTTATATTTTCACAGTATCCAGTTGTATTTGACCTCTGAACTTTGCAGAAGCCAGTACCCCAACACAAAGGGCACCCTACCCAAAGGAAAGGATCACCAAGTAGAATTTTACTAGAGGCACATGTACTAACAACCCAGAGCTGTCCTGCTCACTCCTTACACGGTGCACAGGCAAAACATTATTAGAAAAGAACATTAGAATAAGCACCAGAAGAGCATTTGTTTCACTGACTTCTCTCATACCACATGAAGCTCGACAACACTAAGCAACAAGACAGAAACAGGTGCAAAATATCTAGATACCAAACCTACTTAGATATCCCCATGCAGGTGTTGGACTCTGCTGCTCTGAAGATGAGCACCCCTGCAGTTCCAGTGCCCTTTGAAACCCTGGCTGCACAAGAGGTTTGGCAACACTCTCAGCACTGGGTGTGATATTTAATTCAGTTTTGCCATCCTTTCAAAGCATGTATTTCCAGAAAGCACAACTTCTATTCTACTTTGGAGATGATTTTTTTTTTAAATGTTAAAATCAATGCTACTGAGTAACAACAAGCAAATAGGAAGGTTTATCTTAACATAAAACCAGCTTTTTTTTTGTGGTTTTTTTTTTTTTTTTTTTACAGACATGATGGAATTTAGCAGCTGATATACTTGTAACACCATGTATTTTGGCATCAAGGAAGCCCAAATCAATGTGGAAGTATCACATCTATACAATCACACTTGTTTGTTTATAAAACCAACAGGTATATAACTGAGAGTTCCATTTTCCTGTCCTTGTAAAAATCACAGGGATCTCAGAAGACAATTTATCTCCCGAATTCTTTTATTTAATACTTGATTAGAATATTAGCTTACAAGAAGCAGACTGATCCAGCTATTTGCCTTTACACAAGATTTTCCTATATAATTAATAGATGTCTCCCATGCCCAGGCATCACCCTATTAAATGTGACATGAAATGTAACCAATAAATAATTAAGTCTCTGATTAGTTATAAATAAAAGATCAACAATATAATATCTTAAGAGCCACACTCTATCAATTATCAGTATTAACTAGTAATTACTGAAAGCTTAGCACGGTAAAAAAAATATTAACTAAAAGTGCAAACAGAAAAAGATCTATTTGGAAAGGGTATAATTAAGGAATTGCTTACATCTTGTGCGATCTGGGTCTCACATCCCATATATTTCGTTCCTATATACCCACTTGTTTGCTTGGCTAAAGTGACTACACACACCATATTAAGATGACATGATGTGTCAAGTTACTCACATCTCTAAAACACTTGCTCAAAGAATGCACTTTAGAGTCGTCAACATTTCTGTATTTAAAAATATTTTTCAATAATGCAAGCAGTTCATATCTTATTAATTGTTCCTGTCACAATAATACCAACAGCACTGACGTGTTTTCCTGAGTAAACATTTTCTGACAGAGAGATATTTTAAATACTCCTTCACTCTTGGTCACAAAGGCATTTCATATAAGAGCTGGAAGTCACTGCTTATTATGAGTTTCTAGGCATTTACACTAGCAAGGTTCAGCATCTAATGTTTATTTCAGGGGGGCAAAGCACATGTAGAAATCTGCACTGCTGAGTGCACACACAATAGCTAATGTGATTTATCACACAGCAACTTGTATTCGATTGTTCTGGAAAGGAGAGTTCCAGCATCATTTAACTCAAACAGTATTGACATCTGAAAGCTGTTGGGAGGTAAAAAAAACAACGTATCAAAATGTGCATTTTGTTCTACGAGAAAACTAATGAAAGTCTTTTCATGGCATACTTGTTCAAATCTACTGACAAGATACAACAAAAATGTACCTTTAACTACTATTATTAAACATCCTACGTTAAGGAACCTTAAACTAAACAAGGCTGTTTGGATCTCCTTGTGATATAATTGTGGTTACAAAATCACACACACACACACACACACATACATATAATTATCACTCTCCATCTTTCCATACTTATGCAACCACAGGGGAAAAAAGAAAAAAAAAAAACAAAACCCACGAACAAAACAAGCCCTGATGCAAAAGAGATGTAAACATACAGTACACAGTGTCAAGCATTCTGATAATTCAGCTGGTGGCCTGCCATGTTGCACATCCAAAGTGCAAGGCACTAAAAAATGGTAACCTCAAAAGAGAAGAGTTTTAGATTAGATGGTGTATTTGCATGTGACTTGTATGGTTTATATTATTTTGGTATAAACAACCGTGGTTACTTTCAGGAAGACAAGAGATTATTTTTTCAGTAATTGAAGTAAATGCAGGACATCAACATCTGCAATTATACATGCACATAAATGGACACTGTGCACTAATAACCTACAACATAACTGAAGTGATTTCAGCTGAATCTAATGCACAATAATCAGTATGCCATGTAATTATCTAAATCACAGTATCAAAATCAATGAAGAAAGAACAGTAACTTTTAGACAAAATAAATACACACACAAAAACAACGCACAAAGTGGGGCTCATCATTCTTTCATCTAAGGACATGACCTAATTAATTCCAGCTAAATGATACAAAATATTTCCTGTAACAAAAAGCATTTCTGCATAATCAGATGTTGAAATTTGTATTCCTTCTAGCTGACACAAAAATGACCCATGAAGGCAGCTGGAGTTTCAGTGCTGCCATGAACAGTCAACATCTACACTGTTGACTTAAATGTAGTCAACTATTTTGACTTTATTTATTGATCCTGGTATTCAGAGGTTATGATGCTATGTATAGCATATGTAAAATATAGTCTTCCTTAGTGCTATTTCTGCACACAACTGTGAAGCAGAACTAATACATTTAACTGATAAATACATCAAAGAGAGCACGTCTGAAGCAATAAACATCTCCTGTGGTGGTGATGTTTATGCACTGCAGGAGACATTCTGCTGAGTACGTATGTCCCTTTGATGTAGTTATCATTATTATAATGAAAGCATTAGTTGA
Organism: Merops nubicus; assembly: GCF_000691845.1. Taxonomy (NCBI): domain Eukaryota; kingdom Metazoa; phylum Chordata; class Aves; order Coraciiformes; family Meropidae; genus Merops; species Merops nubicus. The sequence continues at coordinate 56,165 of NW_008585984.1, read as the reverse complement.
TTTTATTGCTTTTTAAACACCACTGTTGTCCACCATAGCTCCATTAAACGTATCTGCGTTCATTAATAAAGTGAACGGAGGGGGTTTTATTTTGGTCTGGATGAGTTTGTTGGTAGTGTTGCTATAACACCATAAATCCAGCTCTTCTTTTTCCTCACGGCCTCCTTATTCTAAGGTTACCATTGGGGATGAACAGATTCATGTTTGTGCACGGATTTGAACATACAGAGGAACTCCTTCTGGATTCAAATTTTTATATCTCCCTCGAAGAACTCCCATAAAGTTTCCATTAATTTTTGTTTATTAAAGCTCACCATAAATACAAGCCTAGTAATAGGTTTCTGATTAACCAGAAATAAAGACTGAACGCTGCAAAACAGCCTCACCACAGTAATATATTCAGTAAGTGTGTGTCCCCAAAAAAACATGCTCATGCATAACATTTTGTGATCAAATATTTATGCTCAGACTTCTAAAATTCCAGTACTATGCCCATAGTCAGGACTTCAGGAATGATACATTCAGGTTCAAAGGAAGGAAATTTAGACCTAGCAAAGTTCGCTTCTTTCTGTAATTGGTCTCTAAGTTTTTCTTAGTGTAAAAGTCTTGAGTGTTAGTGTGAGCAATCTTGTTATTCTGGAAAATAGTTGCATAATGAACAGCAGATCCTCTGCCCTGAAGGATACTGATAAACATCAGTGCTGTACCAGGTTGTTCAGAAGCTGAATATTCATCCATGGAAGTTTAAGAGCCAGAGGCTAGATAAAGCTGTGCTTGACCTGATCTAGCAGTTCATAGCATCACAGAATGTCTGGGCTGGAAGAGACCTCCAAAGGTCATCTAGTCCAACCCCCAAACAACAGTAAGTTGTCACAGTTCCCTTTCAAACAGGAGGTTGGACCAGAGAAATACAGAGGTCCCTGATATGACTCTATCCTAAAGATGCAGCAATCATCCAGTGACACCTTTTTTAATGAAAAAAAGATGTTAAAACATGCAATAATGTAAGCCAGCTTCAGAGGATGCTCTAGGAACATCTTGATTTTTTTTTTCAACAGAGACATGTGAAAGACAAACTGCAGAACCAGAACAACATATAATAGGAAAAGACATAATCACATAATTAAGAAAATCCACCCAAATGGGTGCCCTCAATGTGTTCCAGAGAAACTCTTGTAAAATTATTTCTTGGTAAGGTTAACTTTGCAGGGACAACTGTAATTTCAGTACAAGTCTACAGATACAACTACAGCAGAGACAGCATGAAGCATTTTTTGCAAAAACAATGCTATCCATCACAGAAGTTTGGATATTACTTTTACTAGGTTAGAAACAAGTTAAAGTTAGAATTAGTATTTAATGTTGGAAATTGGTAATCAATCGCAGCATGAATGGAATTTACTACCACAGAGTTCTAAATACTTAGCATTTCAACATCCTTTTTTTTTTTTTGGTTAAGGGAAATTAAAACCCTCAACAGACAACATAATTAAAAATCCTGATGTACAGGTCAAAGTGAGTTTACAAGCATGTTTCATAAAATGAATTCATTATTTAGAATAGCAACACAACTCTGTATTTACAGCAATTTAATCAGAAAAGGTACAAAGAATTCTAAATATTTTCTGATTAGACACTATATATCAAGAATCAAGAAGAAGGGTTAATGCACTCTAGGCAATATCTTCACAGTCTAACAGCAAGACATTCAATAGGTGTACTTAGTTTGTGTGCCCCTGAGAAGCTAATCAGGAGTTTCTTCTAATGGTCAATTAGGAAACTGCTGCTCCAAATGGGAAGTTTTCAAGTACGGTTTGCCAGAAATTCTCTAGACAGCTTCTAACTGCTCTGGAAATGTGAAGAGTGTTAGAAATGCATCAAGTGCCAATATCACATGCTTCCTCCACACATGCTTTAGACAAACCTCACCACCTGATATTTGCCAGAAAATCTTGGTGTATCAATCCAGTGCCTAAAATCACCTCTGTTTCCCATTAAGCTACTTCTTATGAACATGGAAAATGTCTCAGAAACATATGGGAATTTGAAAGTCTGCTTTATTTAGAAAACTAGATGAATAGGAACTCAGTCACTAAGTCTTCCTTAAAAAAGGATCCAATTATTTGCAATTGCCTCTGATTTGTGTCCTGCAGACAAATAAAGTGTTAGAGGAAAGAAGACTAATCCATGGACCTAATCAAATGCTGCCAGAAGGTAGAGACGATTCAGTGAATGAAAATACATCGTTGTAAAAGAAAGATATCAAGGGCAAATTAAGCTGTAAATTAGAGTCAAAATAAGGCAAAGTCAGCAACACAGAAGCAAGCAGGTGTTCAGTACATGCAAGATAAATCACTTAAAAGATTAAAAAGTAAAAGTTTGCATTGTTTTGGTCAGGTTCCAGGCTTGCCCAGGTTTTACAGAGAGGTCATAGACTGCCCTCAGGTCTCATAAGATGCAGGAGTTGGATGAAAAGGTGGAAATGATCCCCATAAGAAAATAGTGCAGCACGACCCATCCCGCTCAGATTGCTGAACCAACATTTGAGATATTCTTACTCACCACAGGGCAGGACCTTGACTATCGCTCAGTAACAACCTCTGCCAAGGGTGTGGGGCATGGAGCCAACACCAGTGTGTGAAGGAGCAAAGGGGAGAGATACAAGCACTGGGCATACTTTGAGCCATGATGGTGTCTCTCACACTTGAATCTGGGACTTAATCCAAGATATTTAAAAACTTGACAGAAGAATGGGACAGTTGAGCTTATGTGTGATACATCTCCTCCTGCATTGTTCAGTATCATGAAAAAAAACCACAACCAAACCCAAACTATGCATGAGAAGGAATGTGAATTTTCCACTTTAATATTTCAGCTGCTTAGTGGGTATTACATATGACCCAAAGAAGAATACCTAGGGTCAAAGTTGGTTGAGCATTCTCCAGAAAAAGAATTGCTGGTGAGAAAAAATCTATCTGCTTCAGTAAAAATGTTTCAGAAGAACACACTGATTTTGATTACTTTCCTATCAAAAACCTTTTCCTCCTCCACGCTGGATTTTTCAGTGAAAACATGGCACTACTATAGGCGTAAAGTTCAATCCCAGGATAGGACGAATCTCACAGCCTGATTGCTGTAACCACAGGCAGGCCAGCTCTAAGCATGTCACATCCTCACAGTCTCACAAAAATTCCTACTGGGAGCTGGATGGCCTTGTGCAATGCTGCTTTTAAAAACCCCTGGCAGGATGTGGCTGTACAATCAGAGCAGACTTGCTGGATCCTTTGTTGTGGTTGTTGGTTTAATACATTAATCTTCTCCAGTCAACTGTGTCTTGCATTATCAATCTTACATCAGCATATCTCCTTCTTTCTGAATTTTTTTTTAATACAAGGATTAGTGCAGCTGTGTCTCATCAGACTTCTTATGTCTTTTTCTGGGACTTTGTAAGGGACCCTGATTAGATACTGTCTCAGCTGCTGTTCTTTTCTGCATTTTTCCCTCCATATTGCCACTGAATATTAAGAACCTTATTGTTCCCTTTTGTAATTATGCTAGCACTTTAAAGGGGGAAAAAAAAAAAAAAAGCAAGTATTTTTTACTGAATGCTTCCTTTCCTCCACTCCTACCATCTCACCTCCCCCCCCACTTCTTCACTGAAAGCCAACTGAAAATGCAACAGCACGTTTTTAGAAGCCTGAGCAGAGGATGTAGTTCTGGGTTCTCTTCTGCTAACATCTGCTGATCTCATTGTTTTCATAGATTAATCTTCCCTAATTAAGTTGTACATTTTAACAGACCTTCCATTCAGAACAGGAAAAAACGTGCACCTTTTCCTGTGGTGTCTTTTGTCTGTAGGTTTCAAGCTTTCAACCGAAAACAAATTGTAAGACCAAAAAACATTAGAATTTCCACTAAAGAAAAAAAATTGCTCGCCAGGTGTATAAAATAAAATTTCAAGAAAAGCCGCCTGAAAAGGTCTGAAAATTTTCCTATTATATTGCTGTCTTATTTTTAACTGAATTCTTGACTTACAGCCTTCACTGATAAATATGACTGTTTACTAAGAGGAAGGTACTGGAGACACATTAAACTCTAAAACCTATTAACTTTTTGGATATATGTTTTTTCTTAATTGGTGCTTTTATAACAAGTCCATCTCAAAAACTCAGCAATTTTATGCAGTGAAGTTTTTTAAAACTTCAGAAGCACTGCAGATTTGAGATCTTTTTCATTAATTTCTACAGACTATCTGGATTGTGTTTGAGAACCACGTAACAGAACTTCTCTTTTTTCTAAGTAACTATTCATAGAATGCAGATATTTTAGTTCAATGTCATTACAGAATGCTTTATAATTATAGGAAAGAAAATTAGAAGATATATTTGTAATACAAACTGCTAACTACTTTCAGCTGGCAACACTATGTCCTTGCATGAAAATTATGCTATTACATTCCATGACCGTGCATGAAATGTAAAGCTCATGGTTCCTATAAGAGACAAAAGGTGGGGAAAATTAAATACAAAAATTATTTGAGTTGCCACAGAAAATAAGGCTAACATTTGCTTTCTTTGATCTTTTTGTTCCCCTCTCTATCACAAGATAGAATGCAAAATTATATTTAGCCTTTGCAGATATTTCTATTTGTCCAACCTCTCTCGGAGATGAGGTGATTTCTAGAAAGCCATTTTAGTATGGTAAACCTAAGAACAAGAGATTGCAAGAGATCGTGTAAAGAGGGCTAAAACCAGGGCTCATTTTCATTTCAGAGATGAGAACATGTTAATGACATTATTTCACAGTGCATCTGGCCCTATATATCCCAGATTCACAGAATTCTAGCAAAAAAAATTATCAATTATGTAGGATCAGAATTTGAAAGGAAAGCAACAAATAGATCTTCAGTGCTCTAACATGCTAATGCTACAATATTTTGCTTGCTACTTTCTTCCACCATTGTGGCCATATGACATCTTCAAACGTGAGGTGTAACTAAATGAATTTTAAATGAGGATGCACACAATTTTGTGGAAATTATTTGGTCTTTTGATCTATACCAAGAGTGTCCTGAGAAGAATGTCAACTATTTTGAGCAAGAATATGATTTATGCACTTCTTATTTTCAGGTTAAAAAAAAACAAAACCAAAACAAAACCAAAAAACCAAACCTTTAACATATAAAATGTGCTTTGGAGATTTCTTCTTTGCATATGCCAAACAAGTAATTCTATTTTCAAATGGACAGTGATGTGTCATCACTATGAAATGTGCAAGAGAAACTACTAACAAAAAAGTGATATTAACTAGGAGCAAAGAAGGCATCTGTAATTTTCTGTGCTATTCCTGTAAACAGCGAGCCAAGAAGAAAATGCCACTGGAAAATAAGTCTAGTCACCTCCAATCCTTTCAAGAGTCAGCCTCTCTTAGTAGATCTTTCTTTATATTTTCCTTCATTTTCCACTAAATACTTACTCTATGCACCACCTACCGCCCTTGATGTCAGAGGGAGCTGTGTGCACAAACTGAAGACAATGCATTGCTCTTCAGAACTACAGCTATTTTTTCCAAATGCTTAAGAAAGTACTTTCTAGACTTTGCTAAAAATTAATGGAAAAAAAAAACCAAACAAGCATGACATTGTCCTGAGATACCTATGAAATGTATGATAGTTTTTACAATTCATAAAATAAAATAAGGGTGATAGCATTCTGCAATGGCTGATGGCTACCAAGGACATCCACAGCACACTGTTCTTGTACAATAGACCATAAAAATGCTGCAAGTCATCATCTACTAGCCTGCCTTGCAGGTCCTCCCAGGAAGGGAATCAAGCTACCCTACTATCTGTGTTTTGTGGTTGTGGGAGTTGTCCCTGGGAGGAGGGGATGGGTTTTAACCTCAGTAGCTGTTAGTTTTCCGACAGCTCACAGCTCAAGAGAACTGGCAGACTTTTCACAAGCCCAGTATTAACCTCCTCTTCTCTCTATGCCTCTAAATCCTAACACAATTTAGCTGAAGCTACAGCTACAGCCACAGTTTAAGAGTTTTCCTGAGATTACCTAAGAAACAATTCAAAAAGTACCGTTGTTACACTGTTGCTGGTGAATTCAAATTCAGTTAAATTCAAGAAGTGGGACCCTATTAGGAGAAGGAACAATCCAATATACTCCCATACATGTCAGAAGGGATTTTAAAACTATTAGATCTACTGCATTCTCAAAGCTGTATTTCTTCCTTGACATTAAAATTAAATCCTGCAGGGAAAAAAAAAAAAAAGTGTATGGGGGCAAATAGCTGAATGGACAGCAATTACTTTGGTTTTATTAGGTCTACTGATCATAATAAGGCACAGTCACATTATTTATATGATCGGGGAATAAATTCTTTTCATCTTTCCATGATGCTACCTCCAGAGCTATGCAAAATACAGCTAGTACTTTCTAGGCTCTTCTCCCAGATACCAAGAACAAGACAGAGACTAATCGCACCAGAGATTGAGTTCTGAGTGTCCTCTTCTTCCCATACAGTGTACCTGGGAAAAAGTAACAAAGCAATGTTGTCTGTACTGAGGTTTTGAGAATTTGGCTACCCATAATGGCAAAAGAAGAGAGCTGCAAGGATTTCCTCCCTCTTTCTGAGGGAGGAACCTTTCTGCTTGCCCACTGGAGCAGGGCTGCTTCGCAGGGTAACATCTGAAGGAACAATCAGTTTCTCAGGCAAGTCATCTTTCACTAGCTGTTGACTAGATACACTACCTATTTACCACATGTCATGTTATTGGTTGGGTGGGCCCTGCCCAGTGTCTTCAGGATCTCACTCTTTTCTCCAAGTAGCTACTTCCAATCTTGTAAAGATGATTCTACATTTAAATTCCTTAAATCGTTTTTAAAAGTTTTACTTAATTTCAAATGTACCACGAAATCATTACAAATAGCTGATAGAAATTTATAAAACCTGTGCTTTGAGAACTCAATTCATTACATGATACCAAAAAGTTTGAGTTTTCAGCAAACGAATGCAAGAGACACACCGTGCTAAGAAACACAAACAAGTCCCCATCGTATGGGGATGGTGACAGGCATAGTAGCAGAGGAAGTCACAGCTACCCCAGGAGCCAGAGCACACTCTCTCAGCCTCACCAAGTGAAGCAGCAATTTTTTCTATCCATTGTCTTCCTTGGCTCAAGGAAGGAAAGATCATCTAGAATTTATTTTAACCCGGATTATCACAGTAGCATACTACCCACACATATAAAAGTAATCTGCACTGCTAACAGTTAGAAGACCAAAAGCCCAGCACTGCCACATTCCAGTCTTAGCTTTACTATAGACTAAGTGAGTTACCCAACACTCCTCCTCTATTTCTCCATTTGTAAAAAAACCAAAATGAGATAGTAAAATAAGTAGCTATCCTCTCTCAAATAAAGTAATGCAAGAGTTAAATAGCTAATATTTTACTGAGCTTTGAAAACAATGTCTGACGATCTAATGCTCTCTTTCCTCGACAGATGGCTTAAAAGAAATCTGGGAAGCCTTACCCATGGAAAAAATTACTAGCCTTAAGAACAATTCATATAACAGATATCTGAACACATGGCTGCCTTTCAACACTTATGCTTAAACTAGGAAGAGGATTCAAAAGCCACGATCCTCTAGAAGAGTTTCTCTTTACAAAGATCTCGCACCACATCTCTTTTCTCCCTCTCCTCAAACACAGTCTTGCCACGCTATTTACTGAGCTGTTCTGAATTAAAACCAACACCTATATTATTTTAAAGTTACCAAGATGTATACTAACATTTTATAAATATAAGAATTTATTAATATGAATGGTGTCAAAGTAATAAAATTGTTAGCAGAGTAGATAAGCCTTTTTCATCAAAAAACTACTTGGCCAAAGAACATAAGAAAATACCTCCATTCACTATTCTCAGAAAGTCAAACTTATGCCACTCCTTGAAACTAATGTTTAATTCAAAATTAAAATCAAGCATATATTTAAATAAAATTATTTCAACATAAACAGCAGAAAATGCCAAGAATCCATTTAAACTCCTTTGTTCAATGTTAAACAAAATCCTTTTTCAATTTTTCAAAACTCTAAAACAATAAGAATGGTAATCTGCCCAAGGATAAAGCATTTGGTCAGGTATTTTCAGTAATCCACTCCTTACCCTCTTCTTGTCATTACCCTTAGATTTTTCCAGTTGCTGTCCTGTGCCCTGTCACCAGGTATGGTGCAACTTTTCCTATTCCATCTCATGTCCCATACCTCCTGTTGATACTTATATCCCCTTAAAATTACAATTATAAAGCAATTCTATTAAGAATTTATAAAACTGGTTGTTACCTTCTCCTAGCTAGTCTGCTGATCTTTGATGGTCACATGAGCAGAAAGCATTTTCTTAAAGTGGTCAGCAACTATCCAGCCCAAAGTGGCCAACACTGTAAATAACAATCAGTGTCTTAAAGGAACCCACTGTTCTGGTAAGAGCACCTAAAGATAGTAAATATTGACAGGGGTCAAGGTTGTACCAGAAGCAGTTCAGTACAATCAGCTGTTAAAATCACAGCTAGTTCCAGCTTTTGACGGCCCCAGCAAGTCTCTGGACACACTTCTGGGCCTGCATGTAAGCTGTGAGGGCTCCTCACACCACAGCCCCCATGCCTGTTCTCCAGCTGTGGTTGAATTCCTGAAGCCCCAGGCTGGTGCATCAGCCTCACCACGTCACGGCCTCTGGAGGATCCCAAAGTCCACCTGGTCTCTGTCCACACACCTACATCAGCAGTGGAGTGACCACCTCTAGCAGACTGTGCTGACCTCAGGCCACCCAAGGGAGAGCCCCAACTCCTTGCCAGGTAGTGTCTGGGTCTCACCTAGCCCACAGTCTAAATACCAGTATCACTATAATCATAGTAGGGCAGACACCCAGCAAAGGGTAAGTACACCACCAAGTCCCCCACCCCATGCATTCATCCCAGTGTTCCATCACCCCCACAGCCACACAGCCAAAACCTTGCCATGCCTGCTGATAGCCAGGGACCACCGCACCAGCAGCTGCTGCAACTTACCTCTCTTTCCAACACTTGCACCTACATGCCCCCAAAACTTTTACTGCTCAACTGCCAGATGCACCATTCCTGTCTCACAGCCCTGGATCTTATAAACTTGGAAACTCTCAAACTCTGGCATACACTCATCCCGGGCCACCCAAATAAACACACCTCTTACAACTCCAGTCTTACAGTGGCACTTGTTACTCAGGAACGTTACAGAGGTAGAGAGGAAAGCTAAGGAACTAAAGGAAGGTAAAGGGACTTCAGTTGCTGGTTTACTCCACAATAAGCTTTTGTCAAGTGGATGAAGTGCCATTTGAAAGGACTTTCTTCCAGGTGCAAGTACACAAGGTTGTTTCTAGTAATCACATAGTCAATAAAATAGGTCAATCTGGGGACAAAGTAAACTCATAAGCTTACCTATGCTTTTGATAATGCTTCTTTAGAAATAACTGGCCATGTTCTGGACCCACAGTACCTGGGCAGCTGATACAATAGCAAATTTATCCACTTATTTATTTGCTAAAACAGCACTGTATGATAGCCACATGTTCAGCTTAATGGCAAGCTTAACTTGCCATTCCTTTCCTCATTCCAGCCTTGTTCCAGTACTACTCCTCACATTTTCTGCTAGTCATCTCTAGCTGTGGCCTCATTAGGATGAACCCTGCATGCTTGATATATTTTTATTTCCTTGTCTTATCTCTTTTATTCATGCTTTTTGGCTTAAAGTGTTGCTATCATTTTGAGACCCAGATCAAATTTTGAGTTCTTAAAGACCACCTAAAGTGGTCTGCAACTCTGCATATCACAATGACTTGAAAGGTGAAGTATTTTGGAGTAATATATGATTTACACTGTCCACTGAATCTTGCCAACTAAATGCTTAGAAGAAAGATTAAGATCTTCTGTTTCCTTTAGGAAAAGGGATATTAAGGCACAGGATGCAAGACCTCCATGAATGCTCATGTATGTGTCTGCCTGCAAATGAATGAAATTATGATAAAATACCTTTTGCAGCTGCTTTACTCCCCCTAGAGCTCTTTCTTACATACCAGAAAAATATGAGATTCACTTTGCTGATCCCTACCAAGACTAATAATAAACCTTGTAGCAGGTGCTGACTATAATAAAAAATGACAAGAAATTATGCATATGGTATAGAGGAGACCCGTCAGTATCACTGCTATTGGAAACAGTGATCCTTCTTCTCATATTCTCAGCAAAAGCAATTCCCATTGTCTGGGATTAAAAGCTATCTTACTGCATGAGCTTTCCTGTATCTGTGCTTATTCCCTCTTCTTTTCCTTCCTCCCTGCTCTCCAGCATATCAACATATACTGTCACCTCCTTCTTTTTCATATCCTAGGTTCCCAAAAGTTTGGTCTGAGCATAATTTATTTCAATTCCCAAGGACTCTCAGCAAGCAGATAACAAGCCAAGGGAGTTACTGCACAGAAGCTGAAGGACAGCAAACCCCTCCATCAAGCCATACTATACACACAGAACTGAATGACAGTTAAATATGCATTGTAAATAGACTTGCTGCCTTCAGCTGCTCTTGCAGGGTATGATAAAAACCACCAAGAAATAGGGGTGGGGGGGATAGGAAATACATAGCTAACTCTACTTTGGGACATCTCTATCACTGAAAGCTGTCCTGGCAACATTTTTCCATGATAATCAGTAGCACAAACATCATTTTGGCCACCATGTAATCCCCTTTGTCTTATCCAAGGTTCCAAGGCCCCCTTTTTCTGCTTTCTAGTCATGTAGTATTTGACTTGCAGCATTTCTGAGTGGCTTGAGGACACAAAACAACTTCTCAAACAGAAATATTATAGCTGCTGCAAGGCTAAATGTGCATTGGCACTTGGTTTATAACCAGGTGCCAGAAACCACAACATTATTGGTGTGTAGGGCACCTAGTTCAAGGGACCTGCAAATGCCTCCTCCGTTAGAGCACCTGTAATTCTAATGCATGTTCAGCCTGGCAAAACAGGCAGGTGCAGGAGGAGCTGATCACAGCACAAGGAGCAGTGCCTCTGTGGGGGCAGGGACAGTGGGTTGAAGGGGACAGGGAGGGTGAATAAGTTTTTTCACAATTTTTCTAACAGAAACAATTAATGTGAAGTATTTAATGCAACAACTCAACCTGCCATATCACCAGCTTTAGAAGGAAAAAGCAGCGTAAGAGTTGCTTGTTCTGCATTCTTCTGTGATGGTCATTTGTCAGAAAAGCATTCATTGTTATCTTGGTATTTCCAAGTGAAAAAGAATAAAAGGCCAACATCACAAAAGAACTATGATATCATGAAAGGACCAACAAAGTTGAATCCCTGATTTAATTATGTGAGACTTATCAAAATGAATCGTCACTTGTTCTAAATACTGGAAAAAGCAGTCTAGTATGTCAACTGTATATGCCCAAGAAACAGGGAACAGATACTACTGTAGGGACTTCTGACAACAAATACCAAAGGGAAAAATGGAGGTGTATAAAATCAGAGAATAAACAACCTGCTGCCCTTACGTTATCCCCCTAACTGTTCCATATTCAGAAAAAATGACTCTACCCTCCAATATGTGGATTAAATCAACGGGAATCTGTCAAGTGTAAAGCAGGGTATTCACTGCTAATCTCACTGAGATGGGCATGCACCATGACATCACTAATCTCTTGGGGAAACAAAGGAGCCACTGTATTCAGCAACTGAGGGGGCTCAGAAATCATTTATTTAGCAGACATAGCCTCCTAATAAACATAAAACCACACTGTACTGAATGAGTTTAGAGTGACCATTGCAGTATGGAGCTGCCTAAGAGTGATCTATTGCACAGATTTCATAACAATTCAAAAACTGGAAACCACTGGGAATTCAGGAGAAAGCAAGTAACATGCAAAGTCAAAAAAGTATCAAAATCCCTTCTACTACAAATCACATTATATTTGACATTTATGTGACGTATTTAATTCCTCAGCCATATCATGAGCTTATGAAAATCTTTCCATTAAATTAATGTTGTACGTCTCCTTTAACATGATGTGCCTGATTAAAATGCCACTATATATTTTTTTCTTTTCCTTAAAGGCCTAATCCCATAATACTTTATAAAGATCTTATTATGTAGAGATTGAGCTCTTTTTTCCCAAACCTTTCATCTTATTCAGTTTGATTAGGGTCATGGGGCCAGGCTCATCCCAAGTATAATTCCACTGTAGTCAAAAGAGCTACACCACTGATTGTACTAGACCACATAAGCAAACATTTGGTGCCCTACATTTAGTGATACAAAAGGATAATGTTGTATTTATTCTGTTTTCAGTCTGAGACATACTTTGATATATCACTCGAAATGCTATTGAGTCAGCCATTTACAAGAGCAAATACTCCAAATATAACACACTACTCAAATTAACTCCCTATTCTTTGTCCAAATCTTCCAACTATTTCAGTAAACACTTTGGCTATGATGTGCTGCTTAGCTCTTAGGATGGAAATTACATCATGCAAGTTATTTAAATCAAACCATCTGAGACAAAGTTGCTGGAATCTCCCCTGTCTGCTTAATGGTCAGAATTCACCAGTATTGCCTGAAAGATCTTTATCTTACTGCCAACCATACAGTAACTTTACAGTAAATTACCAGCAGTTACAATTGTCTAGTACTATGTGAACCAAGCTCTATTACATGTCATTTGAAACAATGTCATCTAAAGACCAAAAACATTGAACTATGGAAAATCAGCAATTAATTTTATTTTTAATTTTAATCTTCCTGCCCAATAAGCCCCCAGAGTGCTGTAAATTCTGCCTTGTTCAACAACTATGCACTGTAGACAGGGACTGAAGTGAATAATCCACAACTCGTATTCATTTGAAATGAAAATATAAAAAAATGGATGCTTAAAGGAAGAAGTTATAGAAAAACTATGAAAGTCCTTGGAGCCACATGGTTTCAGAACTGTAAATATTTATATTTTTTATTTCATCATATAAAACTTGGACTTTGACATCCACTATGACATCCACTTTTAGGAGGTCAATAGTCCCCATTCACTTCATATACCCCACGTTTACTGCTTTCTTAATCTGTTAATAATGAAAAGGTGCCACAGATAATTATAAACAAACTCAGTCCTAGCACTCATTAAGGAAGAAAATATCATCTTCTGGAAAGCTGTCGCATCTAATAAAGCAGTGCTATCTATGTGTCCATTTGACAGCGATTTCAAATGGGTAAGTCTAGAGGAAGAAATCTACCCAAATGCAGTTAAATTAATTGCTGTTTTACAAGGGGGAGCTTTAAAATGCAATAATTAATTGACCTACTGTTTGAGACAATTTCCCTATAGTTAACAATCACTCTTGCAAAAGATGAAAAAGACAGCCCTCTTTCATTTGAAAAAAGGCTAATGAAATCACTGCAAAATAACCCTGCCAGTCTTTCTAGTATATATGAAGGGTGAAGCAGAAAAACAAAGAATTTCTGTGAGATGGGATAAATTCTGAACTCATTTTTATCTATGCAACCTGACTGCACCTAACAGCATTATTTCAAATTAGGACTTGGGTTCTCCCAGTGCCCTGTCATTTTGAATATTTAGCCCTAGGCCCATAGTTACCTGGGTGGAGAACAGTGTAATTCGAAATTGATTGAAAAAGTCATTTTAGTGTTGGGGATTCAGAAAAATACATGGGTTTATTCACTATGAGAACATTTTACCTGTTGATAACTCTGGAACAGATTGTGTAAAATACCTTGAAACACAGTTTATTAACTTACCTACAATTGTCTAATTTCTTATGCATAGAATTCCTAAAAATTTTAATTGGTTCTCAAAATGTCACAGAAATTGCATGCATACTCCAAAGAGCTCTAAACCTTACAGATATATACAGGCACACTGTACAATTGCTGCCAACACTGCTTGCACAAGATACAAAATTCACAGGGACAATGGGAACATAGATCCATTAGGACTGAAAAGGAGAAACATGTGCATGGCAGTGCCCTGTAGAAGGGACCTTGCTCTCACAAGAATAGACTAGTGTCAAATTATGCAAAGGCTACATATAGAAAGGAACAGTGCATTCCTAAATGTCATGATTTCAATGACAATGCGGATTCTGGAAAACAGGACAGACACACAGTACACAAGATAGGAGCACACCACACACTTTATGCAATGGCAAAATGGTGCCCTCTATCTTATTTCTCCCCTTCCTGATGATGCCTGACATTTACTCGGCACTTTTGGCTGCCACTGAATACTGACACAATTTCAGAAAAACAGCAGTAACTCCAATGTATTTCTTTCTGAGCTGTCATTCTTTAGTATCAGGCAAGCACAATTTACAACTATTTTCCTCTAGATGCATTACTGAAACTCATATACACTGAAGTTCATTCACTACCTTTTTGCCTGCTCAGTTCTCTGAGGTCCTCTGGAGTTTTTTGCCATTAACACAGCCTTTGATGATTTAAAGGAGTTCCCAGACAACTGAAAATTTGGAGATTTCAGTGTTCTCTTCAGTCTGCAGATCATCACCTTGCATAACATCAGCATAAATCTCTAGCAGCAGAAGACCGACTCTTTGTGAATCAAGAAGTATCTTCTGAGTCAGGAAAAACTATCTTGGGTTGTGGTGGGCTTTTTTAGCCTTTGGTGCATAAACCTCTCAAGAGCTTTTTAAAATGGAAATATATCATGTCCACTGAACACTTTTTATTCTTATACTTTACTGACACCTTCATGAAACTCCAGCAGACAGGATTTCCCCCCTGAAAAGTGGACCTTTCCTGACAAATTAAATCTGTCAACCTGCTCATCATTTTTTTTCCTTAGATGAACACTTCCATCTCACCATGGAAAGAACTTGTGCTTTTTAGTCCATTGTCCCTCTCTACCATTCCACCTATCTTGCAGCTTCAATGTATATTCCAAAAAATTAGGATTGAATTCAACATGAATAGAAATTCTGATTTTGAGCCAGCCATGATAGAAAACTTAAAAAATAGAGACTTTGCAAAATGCCTTCTGTTATTGAAAAATGTATGAGAAGACTAACATTTGTTTAGTGTAATTATTCTTACAGTTTATAAGCACCTAAAGATTTCAGATCAAAAGCAGACCCTAATGAAGAATCCAAATTTCACAGCTCACAAATACGAGAAAAATACCAGGCATGACTAGCTTATAAATTTTGGGGAAGTTCCCTAAAAGCTGTGGTTTTCTCCCTTAAAAATGGCCCTACTTCTATGAATAAGAGGATATACACCAAAGGAATTATCACAGTTTCTATAAGGCTTTTTAGAACTGTGCTAAGGATTTCTGTAATAGCCTGATTCAGTGATTAAGATCAGCGTATGTTATTTTGCAACTGAATTCCACCCTCTCAAAACAAATGTAATCTGTTTTTTGGCAAGTGTTTGCGGCTTTATTTGTTTTGATTTTTTTGTTAAGTCAACAAACATATCCGAATGAAAAAAAGAAATAGGAGTTAAGGCAAATACCTATACACTGAAGTTACACTTTCACTTTTAAATATTTTACTATTCATTCCTCCCTTCCACACACAGTACATATTTTAAAAGTTATGTAGAGTTGATTTTACTTGAACAGATTCATTAAAATATGTAGATAATAGTTAATGTCTTTATGTGGGAAATAGCTGTGTTATACTGGATCAGATTATTTAATCAAACAAAAAATCATCAGAAACTGTTCCAGCTAAGGATTAATTGTGCCAACTTAAGTCAGGCAAAATGTATTTTGGCATTGCTTCTGACAGATGAAAATAAACACTAGGGATCAGCGTGCAGCTAACAATATGCAAAATTAAAGAATATAAAAATTTAAAACTTTTATGGAAGTGCTGATTAGCTTTTGTTCTAGAAACTGCAAAGAAGACACTTTGCTGTTAATCTTGTTACACATCCACCTCACAAACAGAAACAAGGATCCTTAAAAACCTTGCTATAGAACAAGATAAAATACAGTGAATGAATAAAATGTATTTGTGGCCCATGCAAAAATATGGTTTGGTTTGAGGTTTTTTTAATTGGACAGAAGTAAACCAGAAAAAAACTCAAATTATCGCTCAAGTCATGTATGACACTGTAAGCTGATTATAATAAAGTATAAGGCCTATACTTTTTTCATTTGAAGGTTAAATTCTCAATTAATTTTTTCAGCATGTCGTCATCTCTGCTGAGTGCAATTGTTAACTGCAGAAAAAAATAGCTTTCACTGTCTGAATTTCAGTGATTGAATTCAAGACACAGAGATCTAGTAGGCTCAAGAGTGCTGAAGCCTAAACCAGAATTATTGTATAAAACCAAAATATAAAAAACAGAGTTTTTAATTTTTTAAAATTCTGGTAAAGGAGAAAAGACTTGTTATTGTATATAATATATAGATACATAATTATATAGTACATTTTCACAACATTTTTCAGACTTTCTTTTCCATGAAAGCAACAGACTTCAATAGCTGACATCTTAAAGCTCTTCAAGAAAATGCACATAGTTAAGTACCTGAATGAACTGGGCTGTTAATTAACATAGCCTTGGTTTACTTCAGCTGTTTCAGGATTTTGGGGTGGTTTTGTTGTTGTTGTTGTTCTAAACTACAGAATTTCCTTACACTTAGACAATGTGAGTCAAATTCTATTGTTAACTCCTCATTGTTAATGAGGGAAGACATGCACACCTTTTTTGAAGCTGACATCCTTATTATACCCTTATAGTCTGTTTACTCAAATACAGTGAAGAGAGAAAAAAAAATAATTATCACAAGAGTATGAAAGAAGGAGGAAAAGTCTAGAAGAAACCATTAGTAAGATTGAAAGACAGTAACAGTGGAAAAAATACTTCAAACCAGTATCACGTGATATAGGTTTTATGTCCAAATGTGGATTATAATTTTGGATTTTACATCAGCTAAAGATACATCTTGCTTTTGCAATCTACAGGCTTCCCTGTATAGTTATGGAAAGGCTCCTCAATGTCAGACCATTAATCTTATGACCCTTAAAAAATTCTATTGTTTAAAACTACAAAGAAAGACCTTCACTCAAGCACAGTTGCAATCAATGGAGAAAACATTAATCACTTGAGAAGTGGTGTTTTGAGACTCATGAAATTGAAATGAATCACAATATGAAAAACGCAATTATTTTTAAGGACTTTGTTTTGTTAACATTCAGTCACTCAATCTGCTCTCATTACTTATGTGTTTTCTGAGGGGGGAGGAAAGTGTTTTAACTGTTGTTTTGGTGCTCGGTGCATGTTCCCAGGTCTGCCTCCCTTGACTCCACATCACAGGCTGCCTTAGGCACACCTCACCTAAATCAACACCAAAAAAAAAACCAAAAATGGAGCCATAACAACAACATGACAGTGGTCTCCTTCCTATTCTTATCTTTCAACCCTGCACCTCAGTTCAATTCCACACACAAATAAGCCTGAATTTCCCTGTGGCATGACAGTGTGAATATGTGTGGCTTCTTTGAGTGGGTTGATTTGTTTGTTTGTTTGTTTTTTTCTTGAAAAGGCTCTGCTTTCATCTGAGACCTCCTGAGATGCTCATTCAACCTTGTAGTACAGAAGGAATTTACTTGCTATTTATTGACCCATTAGTTTTGAAAGGCCTGTTTATCTAATAGGTCTGGATCCTGCAAAGAAATTGGTGTTCAGAGTAATGTGTCAGTGAACCAGCTCACAAGTATGGTTTGGGACAAGAATAAAAGCCAGCTGATGATTCCAGTACCTCCTCTTCCCTGGCAAAGGCAGCTCAGGCTAGGTAGAAAAGCAAGATGCACAAACTGACTTCCTAAATGCTTGACCATTCCATCATGTGACATCAGTCAAAAACATTCAGGAGTTTACTGGGACAAACATGAGGTAATCAAAGCTACAAAAAAGTAATCTCCATGATACATATATTTGAAAATTATATTCAGGAATTGGTGAAATTTTTATTGATTTTAGTTATGGTAAGTAACAGAAAAATTTTACCCAAGATTAGAATTTAATTATTTTGACTAAATAATTGTTTCACATTCATAAACACGTTGGCAAAGTTGTCCAAGAAATGTGTGGAGTTTCTCTAGGGCAGAAACATCAGGTTGTATTCAGAAAGGAGAACTTTAGTTTCCTGCTGTGATGGTGATCTTGCTTTTGGAAGGTTACTTTCCTCACAGAGGACAAGTTCACATGCATTCCTGAGACCTGGGCTTTCCCTTGAAGCAACAGCAATGCTCTTGGGTCTTCTCTAGGTGGCAGACATTTTGCCTGAGATTCTTAATATATTCAGGGACTTCAATGGGCAGAGCCTGTCCCTGCTGCATCTGAAGGGAGTTTTGCCACATAAGCCAAAAACAAGTCTAGAAGTATCTACAGACAGGACCTACAACACAAGTGAATCTCAACAGCTCTTCCAGGAACAGTTCCATTAATTTGAGAGACATTGTATGAACAAGAAACACCGGCTACGTTAAAGGATTACTGCCCATGTGCTAACAAACAAGACCAGCCCTATCAGAAGAAACACTAAACTGCAAATACAGGATGAGCAAAGGATGCCCTCAGCTGGATGCACTAAAGCCCACTTTAAACCACAGCGGTAACAAAGTAAACAACACAACGACTTTAGCTACAGGTAGGCAGGCACAGGCACTTCTCACCAGAGACCTAAGCTTCCAAAGGATGCCAATTCATCAGACAGCTGTAGTAATTACCTATTAAAAAAAAAATCCAAAACCCAACCAGCTACACAGTAGCAAACTTTAACCTTTAGGGCTTACACAAGGAAAAGAATGGGGAATGAAGTGGCACCTCTACAACCCTGAACTTCAGTTTGCCATTTTCTTCTTGGAGGACATCATTAAAGACATGTTTTGGGGCTCTGTAAGTCTAAACAGTTAGTTTCAACAATTTTTGATTTTGCTCCAGCAGTGCCAAACTTAATTTGCCTTGTGATACAAGAGATACATGCTATCGTTCCAACCACCAATGAGTAAGGATATAAAACCATGATTACGGGCAGTAGGCGTTGCTGGGTGTTGCAGGAAACATACATATTCACCCTCTGCTACAAAAATGAATTAAAAAAAAAAACCAAGATGATTCCTATAGTCCTTTCTCATACCAATCTTCTCTGTAGAAATTACTTAATGACTCAAACTCCAGTGTGCCAGTTTGAAACTATCCAAACACCTATGAATTAGTAGTACAGAAATTTGACTGCAGTCTCCAAATACAGAGCACTTGTTCTGCTGTAGCTGTTTTCAGTTGATGTTTTTGAATTCCACTAATTTCAATGTATTTAGACGGCATTTCTACACAACAGGCAGATTCACACACATGAAAATTTGTAAGTATACTTTTTGCTACAGAGGTAAAAGGAATCTTGTCCCTCAGTTTTTGATAGATATGCCTTTTTATGTATACATAGGTTCTTGTTCTCCTGTGGCACTACTGCAGAACCCTCCCTTTTATTCAACAGATCCGTATACAGAATTTAAGATTGTTTCACTCTTCTGCTGTCAGAGCTTACAATGGATTTATAAAAAAAAGTTACATTGCTACAAAGCTGCATTTTCTAATTTCATTTGCATATCAAAAATTCCCACATAATAAAGAGGCCACAGCTAGCTGGAGGCCAAATATGGTCACTGAACTAAATGTTTGTCTTTTGCTAATTATTTTAAAATTACACTTAATGGAAATAGTTTATTTGTTGGACCATTTTTGTCTCATTAGCAACACATGTAATTTCAGTTAGGTTCAATAACCAAGTACCACCAACCCAGCAATCTCAGTTATTTATTCCTTGCAAAATTTCCTCCCTCTTGGACAAGTCAAAGCTTTTGTTTGGAGCAAGTTTGTGGATGGTGGGGGAGGGGCTTTTGGTGGAGTATGGTAACAATTGTTTTGTCAAATGCAGTGATTCGATAAAGCCTGGTGGTGCCAATTCAGTGTGCCAGTCATCAAATAAGAAATGCAATTGAGAAGGAGGAAAAGGAAGAAGCTGCGATGAGGTGTAAATATAAAAAATCCACAGGGGAAGAAATGATGCAAGGTGATCACTGGCAAGAGCAAATCTGACCATGGTGTGCTTCACTGTGTGAAGGATCCTGTTTCTTAGACAACCTGCAAACTGAGGTTTAGCAAGACATTTTGCTTTGTAAGTAGATTGAGGGCAGTGTGGAACTTATAGCACAAACAATCTCAGCTTAGACTTAAAAAAAATATCTTTCATTTGGTTCACTTTTCTTCTGCCTAACTTACAGTGTCTAATGCATAGCTGTTGTTCACTGGATTTGTTAATTAAAATCATATTTTGTAAAAATTGCTTACTGCATGAGAACACACCACAGATCAGGTCAGAGGAGAAGCTCTGAGTTTCTTTTGTGTGCACGTTTTTAACCTCAACTATAAACTAGAAACAAACATCTCACTGTTTTCTATAGAGCTATGTGATGCTCAGCATTACTTTGATATGTGATATTAATCTAAGTACACATAAGAAGCACAAAAAATAGCAATACTAGTTAGCTAGTGAGTAGATACTTTATTTAGAGGGTTTTTGTGGGGGGGTTTTGGTTTTCATTTGTTTTTTTTTCTGAGTAATACCTAGTATAACTGGGATTTGATATACATTTTATCAAAGCCAAATTCAAATAGGGATTTAGACAGAAAAATCTATTTGTGCTCTTTTCTGTAACGACTAGACAGCAGCACTTTATGTATTCTAAAGTCACAATTTCATACTTGAAAACCTAAGACAGATCTGACAGAAGCATGTGACTAAAGCAGGATAATAATTTAAAGAATGGCCTGTTCACTACTCTGAGTAGCTGCACAAAATTTAGGCTAGGACGCAAGCCCTGTACACTATATAGAAGCACTGATTGCACATACTGAAGATTTAAAGTGTATTTCAACAACTGTTCATTGACTGGGTTCCACAATGCAATTCTGTACAACTCTGAACAATTATATCTAAGCCAAAGTTCGCTTTTGAAAGAAAATATTAGAACAAATGGGCATTTATTTCTTTGGCTCTTTCACTTCAAACAATGTAGCCACACAAACATTCATCTGCTTTTATTTTTAATAATTTTTTTACATGGGGGCAACTTAGTACCAGCTAAGAGTCTTCAAAAAGCTCTTAGAACCTTTATGCCTACTTGAACACAGCTAAATACTGTTCTCAATCCTAGCTGCTGTTTTCAATCTAATCAGGTAAATCTGGCTATCACCAGAATTGATTATATACTATTTAATGACAAACTACCAGGCTAGAATTCTATGGGGTTTTTTTTTTGGTTTTTTTTTTTTTTTTTGTGTGTATTTTATTAATTTCTAATTTTGATAACTTCCATTGAAGACTATGTTTATCTGATACCTGCATCATTTAACAAAATAATAATAATTAATATTTTATTTGAGCAGTTGATAATTTTTTTCTAAACGTTATTAAGATAAGAGGTAAATTCCATTTTTAACACCTAGTCTTGAAGTGTAACAACATCATGGGTGCAATAATTAGCTTTCTTGATGTTATTTTCGTTACCCTGAAGAAGGGGCAGTTGGATGCTTGTGGCCATGTCTGGAAAGTATTAAACAGTATCTTGATAAATTCAGACACTCGGCAATGGGGAACTTAAACTCACGAGGAAAAGTCAGTTATAAAGCTTTGATGAAGGAGGGGTATTCTGGGAACATGCCATCCTCTAAATGTAGTCTGATCACTCTGTATGCATGTTAACAGGAAAGGATATTAGTGGATAATCCTTTGTTTGGGATCCATTCCAAATATACAATATCAAGTAACTCAAGTTGGTGCAAAACTAGCCTTGGGGATTATCTCAAGAGATTTGATTGAAAATCACTTTTCTAGAGAAATGTCTTAGCACAACAGTCTGGGAATCAAATATAAGCCAAGCTTATTTTTATATCTCTCACCTTGAATTTTGCTGTGCTCCTAATACTCTTGCACTGAATGGTCTACAAAGCAGGAATAGTAACCTGTACACATGATCTTTAATTTTGCTAATCCTCTTACAGCCCAAAGACTGCAAATGCCTTATTTGATGCCACTGTATCTTCGATGAACTTTTTTCAAGCACCGTATGCCACAGCATATACTGGACTTCTGACACGTTTGTTAGAGAAGCAGTAAATTCCAGGATTTTTCTACTATGTTTTGTGGAAAAGAGTATTCTAGCATGAGTGTAGGAGGGTGCAGTATCCTTCCTTCTCATCTTCCTTGTTTCAGTGCATTAAAATGTTACTATGCAATATTTTATGATGAATTAATGCATTTTTCTGCACTTCCACAAATGCAGACCAGCCATTTAACTAACAGTTCTCTAATACAACTACATATTGTATCAAGAAAACAATGAAGTAGTAAAAAAAGAAAGAAAAAAAAGGCAATCTGGAAATAGCTGGATCTGGAGTGAGGTCTCTCTTTATATATGACCATGCCAACATAGGATGGTAACTTAAAACATATCCTTAAAACTAGTTTTTCTCTATTGCTAATGAATTATAAATAAATGCAATATATGAAAGCAATATCTGCTAAGAACATTATTGTCTTCTGAAAACATACCCTAAATTACATCATTTCTTCACTTCGAAGTCATCCTAACCTAGACTACAAATGCTTGCAGTAAGTATGAAGGTATGTTTATTCCTTAAGCTGATACTGACTAGTTCAGAGTCTTAGATCTGCTAAACATCTCAAGTCAGACCCTACAAAAGCTTGTACCAGTTAATGTACATGTAGATAAACAGAGGTACACAGACAGAAATACAAACAAGTAAACACTAATCCTCAACTCAAAAGCTCTAAGACTATTTTAACATCTGCTTTAGGTATAAATTAAGATCTTTAATTTTGTAGTTACTGTTTTCCTACTCATCCTTGGCTAGTCTTCCTTCCAAGAGTAGTTAGCTCCAATGGAAGATATTACTGATATAACTAAGTCCTAACTCCCGTTGTCCAAAATAAACTGGCTCACTTGACCCCAGTGATCCCACATCTCTGAAATGACTATATGAAAAACAATAATTTGACTGGCCTTGACTAAGTGGTCTGCAATCTGCATATGAACAGAGCTTAAACAATATCCTGCCCTATCCCATGCCATTAAAATACTAAGCCCTATGTTTTATGTAGCTACAGAATGTTAATTATTGATATAACAAATACTTCAATCAGACATATTCTTCAAGATGCCTCTGAGTTGATTCATTCAATATTCTTTTCAGTAAGAAATCTTTCAGTGGAATTCTTTGTATGATAGGATTTTTAATTATTCTAACTATGAATTTTATTTCAGTTGAATGGCAGCTGAACGAAGTGGGTTTGAGTTTTAGTTATATGTATGAGTTGTAAAAGGTTTAATTCTTATGTGAATAAGGCTTAAAACTTTCCCATTAGCTAGTGTTCCTACACTAAACTTCTGAAAAAAATGTTAAATGATTGTAACAATGTTAAGTAAATGCATCCTCACAAAAATATACACAAAAGTAATCATTTTCAATGGTCTTTTATTATGCAGAAACATCACACTACTCATCAACAACATTTTAAGAGCTCATTGAAATAATAAAGTGGCTACAGTTATTTCCATTAAAAGGTTTATAAATAATATCTGCTGTTTGGTACATTGAGAGAGTACAACTGTGTAATAATTTAAATGTCAATACATCTTCCTTGTCAAAGTTTCTACTTCTAAAAGCAGGCATCTGGCGTACTGTAGGAAGAAGGCACAACTCCCACCTCCTCCGCCTGCCTCAGCATTCGAGCTGTGGAGCAAAACAGTGCTTGCCATTCCCATTCAATTGTTCCTCCAATATTAAATAAAACCATACATAAGGAAAACAATAAAATATTGCACACCTATTTGTGTAAATACAATCAATACAATCTCTTTAAAAATACCACACACATAAGCTTGCAGTCTTTTTTTTTTTTTTAAATTTGAAATCAACAACCACCTAAAAAGGGGGGGAAGAAACAAAACAAGGGAAGTATAACTTAAATAACTGTTGAAGTGTGATAAAACTAAGTCGTTCCAACAGCATAATAAGGAATCATGAAGTATCTAGTCCATCACCTCTATTGTTATGAAGAGGTCTTTCTTATGCTGAAATATTTCCTTAGAGTTTTCAGTTCTGTAACTTGATTTTTCATGAACAATTTGGAAGCTGACGTTCTGGGGAATAATAGGAGCTGTCAGATACTGGTGTCTCCAGCTATTTCTCCTATCTATCTTACCATTTGAATACCTGCAGATACTCCTTCAGAGCCTCTTGGACATTGTACAGAATCTTACTGTTTATGTAACTTAAACAATAATTGTTTTCTGTCAAAGACCCAAATCTTTAGTTCAGGTTACAGTGAGGAATGATGAGCTGAAATTTTCCATAACTAATCTGAGACACTAGGAAACAAAAAAGGTTTCATTGCATAATATAGGCATGAATTGCTACATCAGTATCCACACTCCAGCAGACACTGGAATCCTTCACACCTAGATAAACGATGGAGATTTTTATGATAAAAACATATTGACCTCCATCCTTCTCATCTCTTCTACTTTGCCCGACTGACACAAGGTTCTATGTAGTACAGTTTAATACTGATGAGTTTATGAGTTCCTATAATTTTCCCCTTTATTCTCAAGCCAAACCTCTCAGATTCTGATTAGACATACTGAAGGAAAAGCAGTGGAATTTTCTACTGCAAAAATAGTCTGATTGAAGTCTTCTTCAGCCAGGTACACTGAGCAGATAATGACATTTTGTTCACTGAAAACTGATGAGATTTTATGAAATATGCCAAAATGAAGTACTCTATATTTTTGTAATACCTAATCAAAATCCCACATCAAAGAAAGTCCCACACCAAAGTTTGTGAAGGAAAGGAATACATAAGGAGGGGAAAGCAGGTTCACTGCTTAATAAAGTGAACTGGCACAGTATGAAAGTCAGTTAAGTTGTTTTCTACACCCAAAACCTGTCAGATTTAAGAATAAGATCTTAAATGGCTGACAGCCTAATCAAAATTTCAGAACAGCCTTTAAACATGGATGTCTGCAACAGTATAATACACTGCTCACACTTGCAAAAATACCATCTCTTTAAAGCTAAATATTCAGGAACTGAGTTTTATATATCTGGTCCATTGTTTGGATGTGCCCTAAAAAGTTATATTTCCTGATTCACACCGACACTATTCTTTGCACTCAAGCAAACAGAAAAGGGTTCTAAGGGAGTTCTATCCAGATCTGAACAAAATTTTAATTACACTGATAGCTTCATATAAATTACAACTGAATTTGAAATGTTAGAGCTATCAGCGAAATGATATCCCAACTTTTTAAGCAATGTAGAACATTTTTTTTTATCCTCTAAACTAATTAGGCTGATAGCTCAGCCTGCAAAATACGGCTGTACACCTTAAGTTCAGCTAACTCTGAACTCTGTTTCATTGAACCTTTTCCACACTTGTTTCAGTGGCAACAGACTACAAACACAGAAAAATACCTACTTTAATTAACTTTTACTCCGTTCTAGGGGGTGTTAAAAGAAAACTAAGAGCTATTACAGAGACAAAGTGAATGAGACTTCCAGGCAGTGAAGGCTATTATATTCACTTGTTTGGCAACACTTCTATTCAAGACTAACAATTTCAGAGACTTATGTTCTTAATCGAGCAGACTAAAACTCTTCTGATTAACAATTTTCCATCAGAAACTGCTGATTTTCTGGATCAAAATGTTCTGCGGGAATGTTTATTCCACTAAACTTCTGATGGAAACCAGGCAGGCTAGCTAGAGGGTTGGCAGATCGGCTTGGAAGCTTTTTTTTCCCGCCCACCCAGCCAGCCAGCCAGGCTGGCAGGAAAGCAGGCAGGCTGGCTGCCCAGCATGTCCTCTGCCCAGTTTGCTAGTCCTCCTCCTCCTAAGAGGTCAGGCAGATTATGTATTATAGTGATATTTATTATTAAATTAGTCAACATTTATAAGAATAACACACAATATTTCAACCTTATTAAAAAATAACCCAATAAGGTTGGCAGGAAAAGACATTCGACTTTTTTTCAGGAAAGTAGAAATTTTCTTCTGTGGGGGATATTTTTGTCCCGAATCAAAACAATAAGAAAAAAAAGTGAAACAATGGAGTTTCTGCAGAATAAGAGTTCCAGGTCTGAACCACGTTGAGCTATACACAAACAACTACACACTCCAAAACAGATGCCATATAAAACTATAGCATTTCTACAATAACAGGAAGGTTTTGAAGACGGTTATTGCACAATATTACCTTTACTTTTCCAATATTGAAAGGAATTCAATAATTTTACAAAGCTTTAGGACTTATAAAAAGGGTTATACTTTTTTCTACTCATTCTGAACTGTGTTTTTTAAATTATTTTTTTTTAAGTGAATTTTTATCCTTATAACTTCTACAGGTTACACTGGCAGGGCTTGAAAAACACCAATTCAGATCAGGGAGTTAAAAATCCTTTGTTTCTAATAGTCCCAAAGATATCCAGGCTACTTATTCACACAAGAAACACACGTCTGGCAACCAAACACAAGTACCAATTGTCACGACTACACAAACGCAATGAACCGTCTGACAAGAATGAAGTTTGCAATCCATTTCTTGACAGGAGTTAAGAGTTCTGTTGTCCAGTATGAGTGGAGAAATAAACCAGTATGAGTGGAAGATATGTATTTTGGTCAGACGACATGCGCATCTTGAACGTGCAAAACTGCATCCCTACAAGAGACACCTTTGTTACCTACCAAAGGGCTAAATATCACTGTTTAATACAATATTTCTTATTTAACTATACTGTCAGGAACAAGCTTCTATACTCAGAAACCCTGATCACACTTAAAACTACAATAATTGTAGCTTGAATTCCTGAAAACCTTATAGAAATCATCCCTACAATAAATGCACTTAAAAATTCCAGTGATGAATAGAAAGAAGTTACTCCATTATTGCTTACTTTTTTTTGGAAAACTTCAGGGAAAGCCTGTATTTTATTCATTCACTTTTATGGTGCTGGAGCTATACTGTTCTGCAGGTTTGGGACATTGTCTTATATGAGATCTATTCTAGCTTTATTATCTTGTAGAGGCAAGAGCCATGAATAAACTGAATATAACCAAGGGGATTTAGAGATATGCTACCCAAGATACCTTGCAGCACTAGTAAACTATTCCTGCCAGAAATATAAGGTCTTTAACAGTTTGATACCACCTTTATGATCATCTCCACAAACAATCAGCAGCAGTAGTAGAAGCCTGCATTTAGAGAATTGAAAGACGACTTAGTGCTAGCAGAAACCTGTTTTGTTTGTTTTTCTCTGCTGAAAAGCCCTCGTTTCCATAATCTTCAGAAGTCAATACTATGTATGTTCAGAGCATTTAAAAATAACTTTGCACTTAGCCCATCTAGCATTTGTAGTCCCTGCATTGCAAATGCTATATATAGCACGCATGAACTCACATTGGAAGGTAAAGGTGACACAAGCACAATGACGCCAACAGGTCATATAGATTAGAGAGTATTTATAGACTGCAAAAAGAAATAACTTGCCAATATTGCTCGACCCATGAGGCAAGGACAAAACTGAAATTTCTTTGCCTACATACTACATACATAGATCAAATGAAATATATTCTATCCCTACAGTCCACAAACACCATGAAAAAATAAAAAAACCCCAACAAAATATAATGTTCTGCTGTGTGTCAAATACTAAAAAGACCTGAAATAATAGAGAACTTACCTAACTGAAAGTACTAACATTGCAAGAAATAGTGTTAGTGATCCACACAGGGAATATTCACACAGTTCAATATAGAGCCCTATAAATTGCAACAGAAAGAACTCCTAAATTAGGTATTTTAAACCTGCAAGTAAAAAGGTAAATATTCCCTCTAAGTGGCACCTTGCTCTGAGTCAATAGTGATTCAAGCTTCCTATCACAACTGTATTATTTTTATAAAATAGAGCTAACTCTGGAGTTAATCGCAGTAAGGCTTCTGGAACCTTACGAATAAATGTAATGAACACTTCAAATATCAAGGGATTCCTCAAAACTGAGTTTGCACTGGGTTTGTGTCACTTAGTTAACCTTCATTTCCCAACACGAACTAATGTGTAACTTTAGAGTGGCTATTCAACACCTTCCACTAGATGCAAGTACTAAATCTCAGGACACCGTTTTCTGTTGTTACAACGGGGCAGTAGGATGCCCCAGTTGTTCCACCTTCTTACTGTGTGTGTGAACCTTGCACAGAGGACGAATATCCGCTTCATCCCAGCAGAGGAGCTCCAGAGAGTGCTTGTGAACCCCACTATGGCTGCCTGGGCAGGCAAAAAACTAATTCCTCTTCAGGAAACCAAAAACTAACCAAGTTGAGAAAAACTTGAAGTGAAGCACATTACATTGCTAACCTGTGCTTTGTAAATGCAGTTGAATCAAAGTTACAGGGTGAAGTCTTTTAGTATGAGGTATTGCTTTGGTTTTAAACCACTACAGTGGAGAAAGAAGGCATGCTAGAGATGACCTGCCATCTCACTTGGGAAGTCTTTAGATAATGCAGCTATTTTTTCCAAAGTAATAGGAGACCAAATCCTCTTTTTTCCACGTGAATGAAGTCATGACATTTGGAATTTCTTGTGACTGTAGAAAGCAGAATTTACTCAGAGCTACCCACTTTAAAAGCTGTTTAGCTATTAAGATTTTTCTCCTCCCCACTCCATCCCACAGTACCTTTCCTCACCTAGGGATCTTAAATCATCTGCAGCAGATGCTCAGCTGATGTAAACTACCATAGTCCATATCAACTGAAGATCTGCCAGAAAATTTAACTCATCTTTAAATCTTGCACTGTCAAACCCAGTAATAATTTGGAAAAGTTTGTAGGCTCAAGTTGTCTAACAACGGTCCATAAGTTTAAGAAACTGTGCTTTTCCAACAAATTTCTAAGCATAAGTAGACTTTGACAACTAACTTCAGTAGAAAAATATTATGATAACTCAATTGGTTGAGTTACTTGGAAGTTTACATCTCTTGCCACTTTAAAATAATGTACCAGATTTCTGGTCTGGTACATCATAGTCCTACAGAGGATATGACTGTTGGGCATGACATGAAGGAAACAAAATCAATCAGATTTAGCACCCAGGGCAGTCCACGAGGCAGTGCCAGTTATCTGAACTGAAACAATAGAGTTTTGTCACTAGAATTTTACTGATTAAACTGCATAGGGAGCTCTTGTGGGTTTCTGTCTTTTCTTAATCCAATATAAGTTTTACTGGCTCATTACTGCCAATTAGGAAAGACTTTAAAAATTTATTGAATGTTGATGAACAACACAAACTCTTATGAAGCACAGTATTAATTAGAAGACTGAGTAAACTCAGATAATTCATAAACTAAAGTAAATATTCAAGTTTTCAAAAAAATGTATTATAGCATCATAGTCACAACACATGTCTTCACTTATGACTGAGGAAGTATTTTATTTAACCCATAGTTGCAGGGTTCTTACTTGAATGAATTTTGGTATGAAGCAAGCAGGAACTTAAGAAGGCTCCACTGCATTGCTGGAGCCATGTGCTTTCAAAAGCAACCTCTAGTCAAACACAGACCAACCATGACAAAAACAGGACAAACTGAGTGCTGTTTTAAGGCCCAAAGTAGTATTTTCAGAACAAGATCCTAAAAGATCCTATTACAGACCAACCATGGCAGCTGGTAGTAACAAGAACTCTTACAGCTGGTAGCAGCACAGAGGACCATGACCGAATAACCAGAGACAACCCTCCTTGTCTCACTGTGAGCTCATCTTACTGTGGTTTATACCACACCTGACCTATAGTTTAGATGACACTATCAATCCTTAAGATTCAGAGAGTTCTAATTTATTTTGAATTTTTCCATTTGATCTGGATTATATTTCCTCATGCATATAACCTGAAATTGGGAGACTACAGGATTAGGATCCCTCAAGCCTTGCCTGGTACAGTGTTTTCCTGATTTTAGGCAGCTTGCTTCCCTTGTCGTAATTCAAAATGCATTGAACTTTAACCAAAAATATCAACTAAGCTGATTACTAAGTATCAATAAACTAGTCTTGTATCTGGCATTTGAAGTGTGTAGGTCCACCTAAAGTATGACATGTCCAAGTGCACTACGTTTGGAGCAGGACTTCCAAGGTTCACAAACTCTGGCTTTTAAACACACACATTCACAAGCCCTACATAGAATTATTTTATTTACTCATCAACTAAAAGGCATCTTTGACATAATAGGCTATTAGATTTTATTACTCTCCAACATACAGTAATGAAGACAATTAACCAGACAGTTTTTAGCTAAATGGAGAAAAAAAAACCTTGGGATTTTTTTTTCCACCCAAACACCTGTTAATTCCCCATCTCCACTCCATGACCCTTAAAAAGTCCCATTTAAACAGGATTCCTTAGGAACTTTCTGATAAACCATTTTCCATAGGGAGGGGGGAATAATTTAAAAACATGATCTGGAAAACGCCATCATAGAAATGTAGATCTGAACATCACTTTTATCTGTAAAATTCTTCAGGCTCAAAAGGAATTTCTAGTCAAAAGCCAAAGCCCAAAATAACCAGCATCCAGCAGTTAGGTTATGATATGACCATGGTTCCTGGCAGGAATAAGAATCAGCATGTCTAACATATGAAGCTTATGTCTCAATCAGTGGGCTTACTGAGTTTCTGTGGCTTTTACTGTCTGCATTTTCACTGTAAGATAAATAAAATTAGAGGTTTACTTTATCTTGATGTAGAATAAAAACAATTTAGAACTTATCAGAAGTCTTGTTTTTCAGCCACCTAGTATTCACTGAATTAGATGCCGACAAGATGGTGTGAATATTACTCATTATTAGTATACTTTTAAATATTAACCCTTTCTCCATAAATATTGAGTGGTCAGTAAATTCCTGCAATTCTCTATGGAAGAAAGACTTTTGAACACGTAATAATTTTGAAAAATTAAGCAAATTGGCCAAAAAAATATTTAGCTTTTTTTTCCTAGAGTATGAGGCCAAAGAAAAAAAGCAAACCACAAAAAACCCACACAAAATATACCAAAATGAAAAAGTAAACAAACCTCACTTATACATGCTTAATCCACACGTACACATACATACCCAAATCCTTATTGGGAAAAAAAAGCAAAAACTAAATCTTAGTATCTTCAAAAAGTAGTCCCAATGTGGCTAATGAACAAGAACAACACATGTATAATGGCTGTTTGCAATATCAAATCCAAGTATTGGACTGTAGTAGGAAGATTTCGTTTTTACAATATCATCCTCTGAATATTAGTGACAAGTAATATAAAGTTTTCTGGCTATATTAAAGGGCTTCTCAAAAGCACACCACAATTTATAATAACATCCAGCACAGCTTTACAGTGTATATGGCGTGCAAATGCAAACAGGGAGCTTTTTAATTTCAGTTTGTAGCACCATCTCATGAATTTGCCATATAATACAAACACTGTGTGCTGATGAAAATGAGGCAGCAGAAGCTCCAAAGTCTCTCATTTGGGTTCTATCATGAAACTGACTATCAGCATTTGTAAAATCCCCAAAAGCACAGCTACTAAGATCTATTTGTTATCAAGCAGCATTATCTGTTCCATAACTTAACACTGAAGTTAGATTTCTAACAGTAAATCTCATTTTTTCAGTGGTTGCCCTCTCCACAACAGTTTCCTCTAAAAAGGAATCTATTTCTCTCTAGTGTCACGTACGTCACAAATGGGATAAAAACTTTCCTGACATGCTTAGGATAAAAAAAAAAAAAAAAACAAAAAGAAATAAAGAGAGATTTAAATAACCATACTTAAAGGTTTCTCATCTACTTAAAAAAAAAATGCATGACCTGAAAAATGGTAAATATACACAAATCCTTATATACAGCTTGAGTCTTTCTGACAGGTGCATCAGGTCTCCAAGGAAAAGAATGTCTAATATTGGAACACTGATGTACAGAATGTCAGGGGCTAAAAAAAAAAAAAAGGCAGTAAAGAGAAGGGATTAAACTGACCTCAAACACATGGCTGTAGTGAAAGGGTGGTTACCTTGGCCATTTCTAGGTTTTTACTGATTTGTTGTTTTTTCTTCTCTCTAAAACAACTACTTTTTCATGCAGGTAGCTGGATATGCAAAAAGTACATCAGAAATAATCTCCCCATCCTGTCTATAGTATCCATCCAAGCTCTGGCTGCACGGCCATTGTCCCCACACATTCCCCAGAATTTGTCCTCAGAGGATCTGTACAGGCTGTAAATAGCAAAAGCAATATTGTCCTCCAAACCAATTTTAGCTTCAAAATTTTCCACAGATCCCTGGCTACCTTCTGCCTAATCTGCACCCTGTGTCAAACTGGTGATTCAATTCATACCTCCTAAGGTACTGGAAAAAAATCCTTTTGTGAAATCAGTGCTGGATATGCATTTCTAAGGAGTTTCATATAAAGAAGAAAAAAATTGACATTTTTTAAGCCAACCTTTGATCAATTTATTCTCCAAGCACTTTGAGTAAATTTATCTGACCTTCTCATTAATTTTCTCAAACAATAACTTTGCATGACAATGTCTTTGCTGCTTTTATTATTTCATCCTCTGGAGTCAAATCTTGTGATCTCCATGCAGAAAAGTCTCATATGGGATTCTGAGAGTGTTTGTCCATACAAGCATTCCAGAATTTTAGCCAAAATAAAAGAAAAAGCAGCATCACAAACATTACCATAGAAACAAAATAGCACAGGCACATCTGTTAAGGAGCATGAAAAAGAAAAGCTAATTTATAAAGACAACTCACAGTCTTCAGTCTACTTAACAGGCACAGTGCTAAAAGAATAGAAACAGATTTTATTAAGCACTGAACAAATGATCAAAATAATATTACTATGCCCTTTGTTTAAACAGGGGCAATCATAATTGATATGGAGATCCAAAAGAGCCTGATTCTGCAACCTTCAGTAACATCCTACTGCTTAAATTCAACCACATCATTTCATATCAGCCTCTGATTCCTTTTGCCTGGCTGTCCTACAGTTTTCTCCATGGCATCCTCTCCATATACTGAAGATGAAAATGTGACCCCAGTAAGGTACTAGAACTAGGGGCAACAGATCTTATCTAGAAGTTGTTTTTCAATGATGCAACACTGTTTGGTTTAATCTCCTTTTACATACAAAAATTTACTACTTTCCTCAAGAGTGAGAGTAACAACTCTTACAACATAACTGCCTCAGATACAGGCATGTCTGAATTAAGGACACAGTAACAGAGACAAAGTTTTGTCCTTCGCTCTTGCAGCTTGTTATTCCTTTCTGCAGCTTCACAGAAAAAAAAAAAATAGCTTAAAGAAAGAACTCTAAGGAAGATCCAGACAATATTCCACTCATTTCAGACTGTGCAGTGCCTTGAACATCTTCAGGATTGCTTAAATTCATCCTAATAATGAACTTGCCACTGAACTCTTCTGCAAATTCTAGAAAGCTACACACCACACTCCTCAGAAGTCTTTACTATTTTTATTCAATGTCCTACTGTTGATCGTGATATGCACATGCTGACAAACTGTTTCCAAACCCATTCAATGATCAATTTTTTTCTACAGCTGGGCCTTGAAAACTTGAATTTTCATACTAAACTATTATTTTTGTGAGACTACAATAATGTATTTTAAAAAAGAAAAACATACAACAAAACAACAATAATAAAAAAATCCTACCCCAAGGAAACAAACCCAAGACAACGAACCCAAGACAGAGAAATATGTTACATTTACTCTTAATTGCAATAGCAAAGTCAATTTTCACTTGGGAATGAACATTTTTAAGAGTCCTTAACAGATCAGGAGCTTCATCTGTGGATTGTATTTCTCTGAATGCATTCTATAGATTTACTGCATCATAAGTATTAAATTATTTCAAATAGTTGGCAGAAAGCCATTCAAACAGTCAATAACAGCAGAACTAAAAATATAGATCTCACTGATTTAGCAACTCTGGTGGACAAAATCTTTCTGTTCTCCCACTGTTGAACAACTATATGCATTCTCCAGTTTTATTACTGGGTAAGGGGGAAAAAAAAAAACAAAAAACCCCACAATGACAAAGAAACCAAGGAGAAAAGAGCAATATGCACTATTCTCTGCTTTTGGAAAAGGGAATATTTAAATCTTCATACATAGACCTTACTTCTAAACAAGGCACTGCTCATACACAACACAAGCCTTGAACTGTGCAGGTTCACAATAAGTAACTAAATGTACTGAAAGAGACACAATTTTTTAAATTAACAACTCTATACATTTTTGTTTGGGATTTTGTACAGACAGAATTTGCATTTGTACTTAAACCTTTTCCTTGAAAAGATTCTTTCAAATAATGCTTGTTTGGTACTAGTAACCAAATGAAGACATGTTTATAATGGTTCCAACTTAATCCAAACAACAAATCCTTTCAACATATAATTCCTCAAACACTGTAATTTCAATGTGCCCATAACTATTAATTGGGAGAGCTACAAACTAATTTAATCTACAGACCATTTTGGACATACCCAAGAAACAAGCAAAGCTAAACATTTAAAATAAATACATATGTAAATAAAGAAATGGAGATGCAGAAGATGGGTGCATATTCTCCATGTCAGTCCCCTCATCATATCCATCCATATATTGCTTGCCTTTCATTCCCACATTGTAGATCAGCAGTCTTCTCTTCCTGGGCAGAAGGAATATTGATCAGGTTCAGACAGTTCCCTCACCTTTGGGAAAGAAGGCTTCCTGCCATGCTGCTCTTGCTACAGCCTTGGGACACTGCATTCAAGATGCTGAAACCCCACTGGCCAGTTAGCCGACGTGTAAGCGATTGGGTGGTTTTGTAGGTACAAATCTTGCACATTATAATCTCTGATAAAGTCACAAGGGAAAAGGATAAGCTTCTAATTGTGTTGTTCCCCCCCCCCCCCAGTTTTATCAGCATTGTGCCATAAGACAACACCCAATAAAACATGTTTTCCCTTCAGTAGGCTGCAAGTTCAGGTCTTTCTGGAAAAAGAGAGGTTACAATTATTTCTCTCTATATGTAATTGAGGCCTTGATTCTTAATACAGCTTTCTGCAGACTGTCTCTTTTAGTACCTCCTGCAACCTCCAGTTATAAAAAGAGATGAGAGCTCCCCAAGCATCTTATTGTAGCAACACTTCCACAATAGTTAAAAATAAAAATAAAAAATGTTGTGAACATTACAAAATAAAACACAGATGTGTGATACCCAAATTCTTGTAGGGTCTTAAAGTGCCTAGGAATGAAATTTTTATTACTCTCCATAAGATCTTGTATAAAGTTTCTGGTTTCTGGAAAGGACCCAATTAGATCTCTCATCCACTCATGCTGAGAGAACACGGCAATTGAAATCAAGGGCTGAGACAAACCGTTATGCTCAAACCTTGCTTTCGGTTGTAGATATACCTACCTTATCATCAAGTGTCCAGCACTGAAAAAGCATGCAGGAGAAAAAAGTGTAGGAAAAATGAGAACATAAGGCTGCTGATGTAGTGACGAACCATACATGTACATTATAGATGTATCTGTATAATATATATAACAGTATTGAATAAAGATTTTTTCTTCTTCCTTCATGGCTATGCATATTCATGTATTTGATAAAGTGATGAACAACTGGACAGTTAAAAAGGATCAGTATTCATTGTACAATAAAAGTTGTCAGATCTTTGGCTACGCTTGAATTGCAGCAGACTACTGCAGATACTGGTCATCTGACATTGTAAACTCTTCATTGACATGGTAATTTTTTACTTAATTATAGCATGGGTTACCAAGACCTTACATATGCTGTGTTAAATAAATCTCTGTCTGGACAGATGGGCTATAGACTGCTCTCTTTTGAAGCTGAACCAGCCAATTCCAGACTCCTTGCTGGTGACAGCTTTGCCCTCTTCCAAGCCTGTGGTGTGGCACTGCTGCAGAAAGCATCTCATGGGCATCGTGGAACCACAGCACCAGCCTCTGTTGGAGAAGGGCAAATGGACAAGAGGGCAGGGGCAGAGACATGTTTGAGACCAAGAAATTAAGCCACCTGTGAAGAACAGATAAAAACACAAGTATCAATACCAAGGTCATCTCTTGACAAACTAGACAACCTTCCAATATAACTATGCTGGTTATGCTTTAACTCCCACTGAAGTCAACAGTTCAGACAGCATTTTCTGCATTTCACATACTTTCTGTTAAAAAAAGCAAGTGGGGAAAGTGAACCTGAAAAAAAGCAGCTTACTGATTCCTCAACATACTGCCAATGAATTTTTAATGAATAAATGTTGAGTTTGTTCTCTATTCTGCAGAGCTCTTCTCACACTCACCTTTAAGAAACAGGAAAACTGAATTATATCACCATTTTCTAAGACTTTAAATTATAGACGAAACCTCTGTCACTTCAAAGTTTTAAAAATCCATATTGTATTTTGAACAAAACCCTCAGATTTTACAGTGTTCCTTCTCATTTATGTTGTCAGATGCACCGTAGCATTAGACTTAAAAGCTAGACAGCAGTACTGCTCCAAAGGCAGCATAGCAAACAAGAAAAACAAGTAAATTTTTGTATGTTTACAAGTGAAACTCTGCTGTAAATAGCCATGTCAAGTAGATCTTGTTGTGGGAAGGTGGGATCAGAATATTGTTAAGAACTGACTGTGAGAAGGAGGGAATAGTAACCAGCAACATACTACAGAAGGCAGAGCTGAAACAAAAGAGAAAACTACGTTTAGCCAAGCTATGGGGAAAAAAAAGAAATTGAAGTCATAAAAGGTAAAGAAATCTTAACAAAATAAATTAGGGTGTCGAAAGGTGACAGAGTAAGAGCATAGATCATAGTTCTGTATTTTTCCTGCTGCTCTGCATTTCCTCTATGGGTTTTGGTCTTTCTTCAGAGGTTTGATTCCTCATTTATTATCTCCTTTGCAGCAGATTGGTTCACACTACTCACACTGAATCTGGAATACCCAGGCTGAAGGAACTTTCAGCTCTATCAAACTTCTTAATCCACAATAAGAGAGAAACTAAGCATATAATTGCCTGCAAGACCTAAGAAACAAGACCAAAGGAAGCCAAGGCCGTGACTGCTTATTACCATGTATTACTGCATAATTATCATAAGGCTAGGGGACATTTCCTCCTTAGATCAAAAGATAGTCCTTTTTCTTTGACCATGCCCAATGCTGAAGAGCACTTTAACCTGCCAACATCCACCACTCTACAAGTGTCAGAGTACTTTGAAGTCCTCAGGGACGAAGCACAGTTAGCCCAGTCTTTCTGATGTTCTCATTTGTCTCTCAAGTGTCCTCTCTTCAGAGAAGAGACCATCTGATCTGTGATGAGTGTGGCTTTATTAAGAGTAAGGAAATTACAAAGTAACAGGAAATAAACAATTCCAAAGAGGGGCCAGGCTGTAAGGTTTGTAGTTTGTCAGCTTAGTCTGTATTATTGTATTATCTCTAAATGCCAAACAGTAGCATTCATTACTAAATGTTTTGTCAGTAGATTCCATTAAAATAATCACATTTTACATTTTTTAAAAAATGTACTTATAAAGGCTTTCATAGCATAAAAAATCCCTCCAGTTCTACTCAAATCTTACACTATCTGGTAAAAAACTCTCATCATGAGAAAGAGCTGCCTATAGCTCATTCTCTAATCATTGTCTGGCATTAAGAGTTATGAGAAATCAATTATAATCACGATTAAATAAGGGGGGTCATCATCAGTATGCCAGTAGCCTTGACAGAAAAGTGTGTTAAGAGCACAATCACTAAATATAATTTCATATGGACATCTCTCCTGTGATCCGTATAAATGTGGGAAGCCAAAGGAGGAAAAAAAACTGTCACTACATAAAAGCCTAAAATAATGAACAGAAGTGTATTTAACAATGCCTAATATTGCATCATCACTGCAGTTAAGATCTTCTCCATAAATAAAGAGGAGAGAACACTGGAAGATATGCAATAATTTTGATACACATGCAAATCAAAATAATCCAGCAATTTTCATGTCCAGCATTAAACATCACATTGCAGTGTCTAAAGCACAGCACAGTTTTGACTGGCTGGACTTGATTGAAAAGTCTCAATTTGGCCATCTAAACTTACCTCTTTTTCCTACAGTTCTGCTGTAAGAGATATTATATATTATAATTTCTGTGTGTAAATATGTATACACACACATATCATACACACACACATCTATATCAACTGCTGCTGAGCAAACAAAAGATGAATAAAAAACAGAAAACAACTGTGGTTTTTATCCCGTCCCCACCTGCCCTCCTCATCCACTGCCTCGTGTTATATTTGTTGTTAAGTTTCTTCACAGAAACAAGTCACTAACCTTCTATCCTCTGGAATATTCATAAGGAAAATTCATAAAATTTCACTGGTAAATTCAGGTTTCATTCATCCTACAGTTCACAAAAACCTTAAAATAAGGGCCAGCTGATAATAATTCCAGAATATAAAACTGTGCCATGTGCCAACAGTAGCATCATTAGTCAAATAAATTATTATATTTTAATATCAGTCAGACTTTCACTGATATTCTACTATAAATTTAAAGTCTTGAACACATATCCATCCATGAATGCACCTTTAGAAGAAAGCAATGAAAATAAAGGAATTAAAGAAATAAGACCAAAGAGATTTATTTCACTTCAACTTTTATTTCCAACATACTGGTCTGAACTATTGTCAGATTTTTATTTTATTTTTTGTATGAGTGGGTGTGGGGGTTTTTTTTGTTTTTCCTTGTTTGTTTGGGTTGGGGTTTCAGTTTTGGTTTTAGAGTTCAATCTAGTTAGTCATACAGATTATGAACTGAGGAACCAGCAGGAAAAAGGCATAAATTTTAAGGAACATTCAATTCCTCTGTATATAAGCATGTCAGCTGACTAACAGATGGTATCACAGAATTGTTCTGGTTGGAGGAGACCTTTAAGGTCATAAGGTCCAACCATTAACACAGTATTGCCAGATCTCCACTAAACCGTGTCTCTCTGTACCACATCTACACATTTTTAAATACCTCCAAGGATGGTGACTTCACCCACTTCTCCAGGCAGCCTGTTTGAGTGCTTTAGAACCCTTTCTGTGAATAAATTTCTCCTGATATCCAAACTAAACCCCCCTGACACAACTTGATGTCATTTCCTCTTATCCTGTCATGTCCTGTGAGAAAGCCTAGATAATAATTGTGATTCCTTTTGCTGCTAGCAGGCCACCACAGTAAATATTTTCCTTCAGTATAAGTCACGGTGGCTGTAAGAGATTCCTCTTTAGATTATTTAAATCACTTGTTATGGAAACCTAGTTTAGGAGTCTGTTCACCACAGCATGAGTGAATTGTACTTCAACCAGAAAAATACATTTTACTGAGGTGGATTAATGATTTGACAAAGCTTTGTGAATGTGATAAAATTTAGTAGCAACAAAAAAAAAGATAAATCAACTAAGGTTAATGGAGGTTCAATTTGATGGCAAGGTCACTACATTACTGGCGGACCAAACAGAGCCACACTGTTTGCCTTCCTCTTGGTATCATACTGATGTGATAGCTAACACATGCATGTTTTCCTCTCAGACTTACATCCGTCACTTTTCAAAACTTATTCCTTGGAATTAAATCATAGTTCATAATGCACAGGTCCTTTTTCATACTCTCAAGTGAGAGGAATACTTTCTGCAGTTCTGCCACTATACTCCTACTGACATTCCTGATGTTGCAGTCTTTGCATACACCTTCATTTGTAAAAGAAGCCAACGCCAAACACAGAAATTTAATTGCAAGTAGGAGCTCTTGTAGTGCCAAAGTCTTTTAAGAAAAGCAGGATTGAACCAACAGATGCTGCCCTTCTATTTGAATTCTGGCTCTTGAACAATTAGAATCTTAAAAGACTAACTTTTACAAGCTCCTCCTGCACAAAGAAATGGCAAAGTACTTCTGTGCTCATTTGAAATGGAAGCATATTTGTTTGTATTCTGCAAATGAATGTTACATCCTTAGTATTTGACAACCACTGTAGCAGACTAAATGGTCTGTGCAACAAGATGTACCTGCATTCAAAGTCAGCAGAGGGAAGGATCCAGGAAAAAGATGCCTGAGGATGCAATGATAGCCAGACCTAAAGCACTTTGTTTACTTGAATTTCTTTCCAGCCATCTGTATCTTGCCTTTACAGCTTAGAAGTATTGTCTCATTTGCCCTTGACAAGATATAAATTAAGAAATGCTGATAACACACATTCTCTTTAAACAATTGCATAGATTCTCATTTCAAAGGACATTTTGAAACCATTCTCCCTTACAAAACATTAGCATATGCTTCTTAAGTGCTCCTGAAATAAAATTTGTATCACTACAGTCACATGGCGTTATTCTGTCTACAATAGCTAGTATCAGCTGCCTTGTTGTTAAGACTTGAATAAGAATTTCCTTACTGCAAATGTTTTCTCTCTAGGGTATGTAATTTTACCTCTCACTCATCCTGAAAATTGCAGGGCAATCTAAAAACATCCTCCACTCCTGTTCATTTTACAAGCATCTCTTTTTCACCAGCCCTCCTTCCAAAAAGGAAACCAGCATTAATTCAATAAATGGATGAAAACAGAGTTCCTGATTTCTTCTCAATAAATACTAAATTTAATTTTAATCAAGCTTAAAAAGTAGTATTACTTCTAATATGTTTGATAAAAGCAATGAATTAGCAGAACAAAAATGAAGGAATTACATACCCATATTGGTTTTTTTTTCATTATTTTGTTTTCAACAAGCCCTAATTAATCTTGAAATGTTATTGTGTCTCAGCATGCACAGCTCCTGAGCTTGAAACCTGTAATGTCTATTACAACCTTGCTGCCAGAATTATCATGTCTACAAGCATACGAAATCTTATATTTAACTAAATCAACTGATCAGTGCAGCAGTGACATTCTGTTTTTAAAAATTACTTAGTGTTTCACTTCCCCAGTACACAGTTAGATTGATTAAACAGAGGTGTTAATATTCATATTACTTTACAAGGCAGGGA
Organism: Merops nubicus; assembly: GCF_000691845.1. Taxonomy (NCBI): domain Eukaryota; kingdom Metazoa; phylum Chordata; class Aves; order Coraciiformes; family Meropidae; genus Merops; species Merops nubicus. Next base: position 14,885 of record NW_008585984.1, on the reverse strand, counting down.
TAAAAACAGACATTCACATATTTTTAGACCAACCTCTATTCAACTTTAATTCCTGTAAGGCCTCCTGTGAATGAGACTCCTTTAACTTCATGCTTATGTAATGCATAAACACACCAAATTCTTTCATTCATGGTGGCATATCTGCTGTCTCAATAACATCCACACCCTTCCAAAACCAGAATTTGGAATGCTGAATTTCTCTTCAAACATTGTTTTTCAAAAATAGCCGTATTGCAAATACCATCCATGTCCGAAATGTGTCAGTTCCATCACACTTATCTGTAAAGTCACTGGAATACCAAGGTTTAAATTCAAACACTTCTTCATAACAGGTGAAAAAGTTTATGCCAAGCCTGACTCACAAACAGGGCACATTTTTGAAAACATAACAAATGGCAGAATATCAGTGATCCATGTCTATTCAAATTTCAAAATGAATGTTAGAAAGTCTGCAGTTCTCCAGATGGATTGCAGGCTTGGATAACAACATAAAACTGGTTAATCAGCTTTCACTCTATATTTATGCTGCAACAGGGAGGTTTTACTGTTCTGTGCAGTTTACCAGTGCATACTGTGGAATATACTGAGTGCTTCATATACTCTTAAAGTTGCAAGCTGCAGCTCACTTTGTTGTCAGTGGCCCTAAGCCTGCTACTAACAACAGTCTTGTCTTTGCTGAAAATAGATTTAGTTAAACTTAATTAAAAGAAAAAAAAAATCCAGCAAGCAATTACATTTCAACCCTGAAATAAATGACTTCTCAGTCCTACTGGTTACCTTGTGTCAGAGAGCCCAGTTAAAAGTCAACAAACATGTATTTCCTAATTAATTTGTTATGGCATCACTATCCCCATTCATAATGTCATGTTTTTCACCAAATCAAGAAATTCCTGTTACAGAAAATGTAGTGTAACTGTATCTCTGATTATCATATTTTGATAATAGTGCTCCTTTGGTTTCACTGAGTTATTTTCCCCAGTATGCTGACGGACTTGCATGGAAAAAAACCTGCCAAAACCTGGTACAGCATTCTGAGTTTTATAAATCACTTGTGGACATTTATGGCAGCATTGACTTAGTAATTAAAATCAAATTCTATGGCTGTTCAGAAAAGTCAAGGCTCTGATAGCAGACAATTTGCAGCAGATATTTGAACCACATCAATTACATATAGTTTGCAATTAACGTTATTGCTCATAAATTATAATGTATAATGTATTTTGACTAACATGACCAAGAAGCAGAGGAGCAGGAATCACTCCTATTTCAGCAACTGGCTTTACTGCACCACCATCTCTCAAGCACAGGAACCAAGCCATTTTACCCACAACCACAAAGGCAACACCAGTAGACTGAGCAATGCATACAGCTGAACTCAGAATAGCTCATTTGGCCTATACATGAAATCTGGACAATATTGGCCTAGCCCACATTGTGTTTAGAGTTTTTTTGGCTTGGTTTGGGTTTGGGTTTTTGTTGTGGTGTTGTTGTGCTTCATTTGGTTTCTCCCTGGAATTTTTTATGTGTGTTTGTTGGGTTTTGTGTGGTACGTTTTTTTTGTTTATTTGCAGTTTTTTTATGATGTAGTATAGCACAAATCAAGTTCTTATGGATATTATGTAGTATGCAACTTATACATTATTTAGATTAATACAAGTAGAATATTTGAAGGTTTAACGCGATACAGAAAAGTGCTTTATTTATCAAAAAAAAAGGAAGTTTATTCCATTAACTTGAAATACAAAGATGATACCTGTCACAGTAGGCATTGTAGGATTTTTCTCCCAGTATGGAGCATTCTACTATTGCCAATGATAAAAAAAAATAAAAATCTTATTTATAGTTTAAAAGTAATTATAACTTTGGATGCTATAAATTCCTCACCTAAGCATGTCTATCTGCAGGTGCCCTGAATTAGTTTGATTTTAAGGAGAATGGGAAGGCACAAAAAACCTACAACAACGTGGGGCAGGAGGGACCACCTGAATTGGTAAAGTTTGGAAACATTACAGTGCGTTCCAGCAGCAATGGTATCACCCAGTACAAATTAAGTGACTAGAAGAAATATTTTCTCAAACAATTTCAAACTATTGCTAATGACATGGATCTGAATCTTCAGAAGGATACACTGCTCTCTACAAATTGCTTAAACCCTTTCCTACAATAGCAGTTGCTGAAATTTCATTTTCCTGCTCTTTTCCTTCCTCTATGAATCTCTTATGTTGCACTTTTTAAAGTGAGCCGAGGAAAGGTCACAGTCTCTCAATGGTTAATTTGAAATTTATAATATTTTATTGTCACAACTAATTTTGGCCTTTCAGCTTTCCAGTTTACACCAAAACAGCTATTTTCATAACCCTATTACTTTTATTAAATTATGTTTCAGTTTAATATTTTTAAGTACAATTTAATTAATTGTCGACAATGCCTTTTAAAAATCTTAATGAAAAACAATTGTTTCTTATTGAATAAACAGCACTCTAAGTAATAAAAAGCTGCTTTAAATTTAGTTCATCATGTCAGCCACCACAAGCAATATCTAACTATTCTCTAAAATAATAAAACTGTGCTGACCTCTAAAAAACATTGCACATAGTTTTCATTCTTTCTATAAAACTGCACTCAAATGCACAGCAGCAACAATCGCAAACATCTGGGATTTAGCAGCATCAACTGCTGTACCACCTTTGAGAGAGCACAGGCCTGTAGTGCAGGTCCAGGACTGACTTTGATGAAATGCAGAAATACCCAAGTTGGTTGGGTACCAGTTGCAAGTCATTTACCTTCCTTTTAGGGTAAATAAGCATGGGAAGAAATCAGCTCCTTGCTGATGTGCCTCCCTTTTTACTGGTACTCAGGTTGATGTGGTATTTACAACTTCCGCACTGCAGTGGCATTTGGGACAATAACACAATGTCTAAATCCTCTGACACAAGCAATAGCTACAGAAAGCTTCTAAAGGATGAAAGTAGTATTAATTTAATCAAGGAGAAAGGGCTGCTTCGCAAAAATACTGTGCTGAGCCAAAAGGTGATTTGTTCAAGACAACACAGCCTAGGATACTGCCGATAGTGAGCTGAATACATAAGCCCTGATCTCCTGTATTTAACAGTGACCTCAGAGGTACACAAATCCTCACAACAAACAGTGAAAATAGGCCACTTCAGTATATTTTGTGATTAATTAATGACCAAAACAAGAACATTAATCATGTATTTATTATTAAAACAAAACATGGTTTTGTTAGAGTTTGAGTGATGATGTTAGCGCAAATTAGACACAACTTCTACATGAATCAGTACTTTTGTTTCAAGGCCTTTGTAGGCTGTACCAGTTCAGCACGTTTCAGCTCTGAACAGGAACAAAGCTAACAAACATTTCCTCAGATCTCTTACCTTCCTCATCAGGCACATTGCACTGCTTTGCTGTATTACTCCATCTCGGCTTTTGTTTCCCCTGTTGGTGTTCCACCCTTCTTCCATGTGTCTCCCCTTAAAAAGAGGAGAAAGAGTCTTTCAGTCTTTATAAGACTGATTTATTTTTATTGAAAGCATGCTATTATTACAGGAGCTACACATTACTCTCATCCTTTTCTCTTATTAGCTGAGATAGTTAGGTCATTGCACTGAATAACCTAAATTTGTGCAAACCCAGCATAAACCCCTAATCCTAGTGACTACCTAAATGTTATCAGCACTCACTTACTAAATTTAGCAGCATAATTGTGGTTCAGTAACAATTTACTTTCAACTCCAAAAATAAACTCATTTAATCTATCTTATTTTTGTCTGTGAAAGTTAAAAAGATCAACTGTATGCTCCTTTTGGAAGCCTTTTTGCTCAATGTTCAATAGCAAGGAGCTGGCAAGATACTTTCAATTCCACATCAACAGTATTTCCAAGACTAGGATCTGCAGAATTGCTCAACCTTTGATATAAGAGGCATTCTTGTTGTCAGGGTTTTTTTTTACTGATCCATTAATACTAAGAAATCTTATTACAACAGAAGGCTCTGCCTTGCAAAAACCTGTGCTCTTATGCTCCAACAACCTCATTTCCACAACTGCTTCATTAAATCATTTCATAACAAATTCTTTACGACCTTCCTGCAATAAGATTTTTCTGTTCCTCTCTAAATTAAATTCCTGGCTTTAACTAATATTGAAAAGAATAGGTTACATCATTACTCAACAAAGAATTACTTGGCAAAGCTGTTTTTCAAGCTTCAGCAGAGTTTCTGCTCAGGAGTTTGGTTGCTGCTGAAGCATCAGCCATGAGTAGGGGGAGTACAACCTCTCCCAGTGCCACACAGAGAGGGTTGTTCCAGCTGGTAAATGGCACAGTGTGTTAAAGCTGGCACTATAGAAAACCAAAAGCTGTATCTATGAGGTTTAGTGGAATAAGCAATCTTCCTTCTGCTAAAAAAAAAAAAAAACTCCTCTTTTCTAGAATTAGCCCAGTAAGATATATCCTAAAGTTAGCATTGTGTATATTTTAAACTCATATTGGTATTGTGTTTTCTTTGCTTTATTATTTCTGATGAGATTTTTATAATCATACAGAATATAACATACTTTGTGTCCCTGAATGTTAAAGGAGCATTACAGAGCTTACTAAATTATATGTACATCTAAGGAACTCTTGATTTTGTAAAATTAAAAAAATTAATACTGTAATTTTAGAAGGGTTTCTCCAATGATCCTTAATCAGCCTTATAGTATATAACTACATTCACCAAAAAATTAAAACCTTAACTCATACACCCAAGCTCCACTATGAGAACTACTTTAAGTACCCAGATACATAGTATTAAGGGCTATTTCTCCCACCTGATAAAAGGATTAATCCAAAAAAGCAGCTGAAAGAGTGGGAAACTTAAGGTTTTGATAGCAAGGTTCTTACAGGAACATTATATTAAGCCAAACAACACTACATATACAGTTATATATGACATATATAGAGATAGATATATATGTATATACACAGATACAAAATATCCTCTGAGAATCTAGGTGCCAAACTTCTCCACTGAAATCACATGAATTCTGCTATAGGTTCAAACTAAATTTAGGATTTATCTTTTTAATGGCAATATGCAGATTACAGGAACATAATACCAAATGCAATGATTTCATTCATCTGAGCACCAAAAAGATGGTATGTCAGTGTCTGGAGTGGGACAGGGATGCACAGGCACACACAGAAGTCTGACAAGCGCTGCTGTTTGGTTAAGCAGGTTTAACAGCTCACACTACAAGGAGAGAGAACTGGAACCAGAGAAGAATACAGGCCTCCCTATTGCTAAGGACTAACCACAACATTTTGGATGTTTTCTAAAGCAGGGGAATTCATAATTAAATTTCTCATAAGAAGGAGAATTAGTTGCTTTAGAGCAAACCGGCTGCCATGGGAATCAACAAAGAACATTAACATGAAATGCTGAGATGCCTCTTAAAATCCCCTACATAATAAATACAAAATAAATCATTTATTTTGGATACAAAGTAATTGTTTTCAAAAAGAGCGTCACAATTGTAAAACCATTTTTGAAAAACAATGGTAATAATAACAAAAGCATCTATTTGTTTTTATTAAATAACATGGGATAAGTGCAGAGTGCATATTCAACCTCCAAAGGTCTCCCAGCTCTAAGCAGAGTATCCTAGGCCATGCTGTTACCACTGCTGCTGCTTCTCAGTTGTTGATGCTGAATACTCTGCAATTTTATGCATTTGTTGTATTCAGTAATTACTGTGAATCAAGTTACTAAAAGAAATGTCCTTTTCATACCAGATTTCTAACTCACCAGCAAGGTTTTACATAACATAAACCAGCTGTAACTGGATCATATTAGAGCCACATACTGACCCAGGGGCCAATATAATCTTTCCTTAGATGGATATGTCAATATTAATAAACCAAAGAATTTCAACTATTTATAACCACTTAGTGTCCAAAATGGTTTCAATGAAAATGATGATGTAAACATCAGTGGTTTAAATGAAATAAATTTAGCTAACACAGTTAAATCTGTCTCCGTGTTATTTTACCATGGGTTATAGTTTATCCCTCGGCACTAGTGACACTGTCAGGGATTTTCTATGTGGTCAGTCTTCTAAGACTACTAATTTCCCTCAAACCCCTCTGGTTTTCATTTTATCTAGTTATTGCCACCCTCTCTTTAGCCTGGGTCTGTCTTTGTTGAGAACCTCACAAAGCCCTTAAGAAAGCCTGTGCAAAGTCACTGCTGTTTGCAAGTACAGACTCTGTATTTCAGAAGTGCAGTGTATAGGTATGAGGTGGGTTTTCATGGTTTCTTTCTGCTGATCTCTGCAGGTGGGTCTCAGTGTACTGCAGCTATCCCAGCCTTTGGTTTCTTTGGGAAAATCAGCATGTGATAATCTGTGCTCTACTTCCATTAACTGCCCCCACCATGGTTCAGAGTGAATAAGCACCATATTCCTTCCACCCTGCTAACCAACCAACTCAACTAGAAAAGAAAATCACAATCCCAACCTCTGCTTCATTGCAAACTGATGAAATTTTCCAGAGAGTCACAGACCTAAAGCCTATTACAACCGTTCCATTATTGGTCTCAATATTTCTTTCAGTTGTTTTCCTCCTGGTATAATCTACAATTCACCATAGTAGGACTGTTTTGAATAAAACATATATTCATGGCTGGAGGGGTTCCATAAAGCAAAAGTTGACTCAGTCCTACTTGCCAATGTCTTCTTTTTACACATATATCTATCTAGCTATAGGGAAAGGAGTAAAATGTTTTAGAATTTAAGTCACTCTTCTATTTATTTATTTAATTTTAGGAAGGAGGAATATACTGTTGTATCCTAACAAGTTGTATAAGATATTTCCTCAGATACTGCATTTTTCAGTATGCAGTCCACGTTTGACATGGTGAAATTAACAAGCCCTGTACAAATTTAAATTGAACACTCTTTTTAAAGAAACCAAAGAGCTTTGCATAACCCTTAAGTGCAGTGTCTTCTTATGAAGAAACTAAAATTTAAGACATTTTAAGTGCCAAGCAAAACAACACACGTACTTTCTCTTAAATATACCTTGTGTATCTTTACAAATGCCACTCAAGCAAAAGGATATTGTACACTCGCAGGATGCATTGCCTCCCAGAGTGGGGCACAGCAGAACAGACACGAGGCCTGGGTTTTTAAACAGCATTCCATCACAAACTCCTTCCATGCCCTGCAGGGAGCAATTTCCAATCAGCTTTAAGCACAGGAACGGAGTCTCTCGGACTATTCTATATATTATTTTTCCAGTATACTCAGGCTATGAATGATTACTTAATATTTTTCTTTCACCTATCTGTTTAGGAAATGTGGCAGTGGGGGAAGGTAAGAAAATTCTGTTTTCATTACAAGAAAGCTATTTTAAGTATTATCACCAAGATTCAACCACATAAATTTAATATCATATTTTTCACTTCAGATTGTATTCTGCTCATTCCCATTTTCAAGTTAATTAAAAAAAAAAACAAAAAAACAAAAAAACACAAGAACAACCAAAGGTCTAAAAGGCTTCAAAACACAAGTTTCACTGTGCCTTGGGATCAATTCACTTACAGAATATGAGGTATCATTCTCTCACTTGTTTGTTTTTGTCCTCAGTTGAAGGGATAGCATAGACAAGTAACCTGAAAATAGGTATTTTAAGGAACATGCATCTTGGTGTGTCTTTATAGCTCCATAATTGAGCACAGTGTTTGCTTTATCTTTATTGTTAATGATTACAGTAGTGCTGATAAGATGAAGTATACAGCAATGCTTGGGAAGCAGGTCTTCTTAGCAGTTAGCATCTGCTATTCAGTGCTTTAAGAATTTCTAGATGTGGAGAAAGTGTCATAAAAAGAAGTTAAGTCCCAATCCCAGAACTATAAAGATCATATTAAGTATGGAGATTAGTCATCTGAATAAAGCCTAAGGCATCTAAATCTATAGAGCTTCTAAACTACTTGGAATCTCTGATCATTAAACAATATGGGTAATAAAACCTCTTCTCAATCTTTCCTTATTTTTCTTACATATATGGGATTTATTGAGGAATTTCTTTATTCAGAAGATTTCTCAGCATCTTAAATGATTTCAGAAATATGCTCATACAAGAAAAGACTGACCCCCACCTTACTACAACTCCCTTTCAGGTAGCTGTATAGAGTGAGAAGGTCTCCCCTGAGACTCCTTTCCTCCAGGCTAAGCAACCCCAGTTCCCTCAGCTACTCCTTAAAAGACTTTCTCTCTAGACCTCTCACCAGCTTCATTGCCCTTCTTTGGACACACTCCAGCACCTCAATGACTTCTTGCAGTGAGGGGCCCAAAACTTAACACAGTATTCAAGTTGCAGCTTCACCAGTACCAAGTATAGGGTGTACACACTTCCAAAGCCACCAGTATGAGCAAATATGTTTGTAAATTTGGATATCTGAAAGTACAAAGTGATCATAAATAATCTGAAAAATAGATTTAGGAGCACCTAACTGTCCAGGGTTTTGTGTTTTACAACAATAGTCTCACTTATTATGGAAAAATACCTAACCATACAACACAATTCATGTGGCACTCGTGATAATTCTGTAATAGGAATCATCTGCTACGATTTCCTGCAGAAAGCATGATTCATTCTGGACAAAAAACAACTGAAATGCTTTCTGCTTTCAGTTAGAAGTCTGGCACAAGATGTTAAAATGGAATGTTTTACTGCACCTTTAACACTTCTCCTCAAACGAAAATGTTCTGAAAACTCCAGATGCTACTTACAAACTTAGTTACATCTAATTAAAAGGTAAAACTGTCAGCAATGATGCTTTAACAACAAAGTTAATATTTCATTGAAGGTCCCAATGCTAAGAGCTTTGGACTCCTATAGATGGCAAAATGTAGACTACAAAAGTTTAACAAGTACCCAGCCACAGAAAGGTTATTCCATCCCGCCAAAAGCAAAAAGACAAAATGATTATTTGGCAAGAACTACACTTCATTTTCACCTTATGGTTCTAAATGTTATTTAAAATGTTTTAGGAATCATATTCACCAGATTGCTTTTGAAAACAAGTTATATAGCAGCATAAAACCTTTACTTTTTTACACTCTGTCAATATTTAGCATTCAACCTGAGGATCTCACCCACACACACTTGTAAACCAGATATTCAAAACTCCTCCTCGTCAAAATCCAGTTTGAAACTTGGGACCTCCTCCTCCAACTCCCAGAAGGAAACATGGAGAGTAAGGTGCCATAAACCCCTCAAAAGATGTCCCTATCATTACAGGGTCAGTGAGCAATACTGTAAGTGGGTCCTCTAAAATGTTATTCCCATGTTACAGATACAAACAAACAAACAAACAAACAAACAAACAAAAAACAAAAACCAAAGAAAACAAATATACATGTTAAAAATGAAAGTCCATAGAAGGGGAAAATAAAAAAAATGGAGATAGATAGAGACCTACTAGCAAACCCCTCCCTTTCTTACATTGATTTCTGGTTTTGGTTTTATTCATCATTGCTAAATCTTCCTTCATAGCAAATAAACACGTTCTATTGCTTGAGTTTTCCACAGAAATATGTGCATGTAATCCAAATCTCCAAGTTTTCATCTACCAGGACTTAAAAGAAAATAGCTACTACACATTAGAAGAGTTATTCAACTTTTCTTGTAGAACTTCCTGGTTTCATAGCTTCTCTGTCCCCTTTGATTACTTAAAGGAAAAAAATATCGTTTTGTCTTTTTCAATGTTTATGTTTCTTTTTAGTATCAAAGGAAGCTGAAATCCAGGGATTTGTAGGAAAAGGTTTTTGTTCTCCAACAAGCATCAGTGCAGCCACAGGTTTCAGCTATAGCCCTGCTGGTTTTATTTTTCACATGTGATTAAGAAATAAATAACCCTATTTCTAGTTGGCAAATCTCTTCTGAAATCTGGAGCCATGCTGATGCAAAAGGAAACAAAAAAATCTGTAATTTCATTGTAAACAGACTCTGATTTCTGATTTGTGAGACAGTTTTCTGGGTTTAGAACTGTAATTTAGCCCACTGGACTCAATAAACTTTGAATTAGATAATATCAGAATGAACAAGTAAAAATACAGACGACAACAGTTATTCACCAGTCTTCAGAGTCTTCGTTTCATCTTATTCTCTGTACTATTTAAAGTACACTTCATTGGAAAACTAAATTCCATTGTTAATAATAAAAGTATACTTTTATTTTTTTACTATTGAACACTCTTGGTGATAGGTGTTTAAAAAGTATTTCAGATTTTTAAAATACAACAAATACAAAGGAAATAATTTCTTCTTATATAGTGTAAGTCAAAGCCAACTGGTTTTGCATCTTTTCTACTTCAGATATGCCCCAGATGCTTCTGGGACTCATCAAACAAAAATGTCCGAGAAAATATTAGGATTTGCCCTCATTTTTTGAATTTCACAAAATTAAAATTCCATGTTTAAACTTTGTCCGTATGACTCAAAATATTATTTATAGTGCTTTTATGAAACTTTTCATGGCAAACTTACTTGGTATGCAAGTCCACTGTTTGCAAATTTGTTTCAGGGTTGGCATACCCTTGTCAAAAACTGGCATTCCTAATTTCAATGGAGCATCTATAGTCTACAAGATTTTTTTCAATAAAACAAACTTCCAGTAATTATCAAGGCCTCCTCTCTTCAGCTACCAAAATAAATAACGCATTTCTAAAGCTGGCAATAACTGATCTTGCAAATAAGTCTCAAAGCACTTAAGATCGAAACCAAACAGTGTTTTGCATTTGTGGATCAGAATCAGACTTTTAGGCCACACAACTTCTAGACAAAAAGACTTCCTGGAAGCCAGAAGAGGAAGCCAAGTATCTGGCCCAGTTTCTCCGAAACATCAGAAGATGCATCGTTTTGATTATGAAATTCCATGATAAGATTCCTTATGTCATAGGCTGAAGACAACTGATAAGCTTTAAATGCTTTAATATTTGATTTGATTTAGACAAATGGACGTTCAGCACAAGCATTAACACCCCCTTAGCTGGATACAATAATACATTATCATTGACTTTTCTCTGCCTAAACAGAACACAACAACTACTGTTTTGTAGCTACAGCTGTTGAACACCTCATGACCAAGAGGCCACTCATGTGTTGGCAATGGCAATTGGCCACAGGCCATAAATGATCCAACAGGAAAATGCTGCTGTCTGGTGTCATGAGGTAGCCTAAGGGCAACACATTTTTATGGTTTAGCTTTTAAACTCTTCACATTACTCTAGATCCATGAATTTGGATTAGTTTCAAAGTCTCATATGAAGGTTCCACCTATGTGAGAAAGGCAAACAAAACAGTCAAAAAAACCCCAAAGCAACATTATAACCTGCTTTTTCGAACATCTACACACATTGATTTCTAGCCTGTACTTCAAAAACTAAATTAAAAAATTGTGTTCTTAAGTACTAAAAGGCATTATTGCTTTTTAAAGGACATTAATGTTTATTTAGGCTACGTAGACATTCTGAGAGCTTTTATACATATCCTAATGCTGAAATAGCCCAAGACATCGTAGTAGTGTAAATGAAATTAAATTTCTTCTCCTGTGTCTCATAAAAAGATATTCATTTATGCCACTACCATCATAATTATTTGTAAGCCATATTACTTGCCACATTACCAGCCCAGAAATAACTACATAAGAAGGAAATGAGTACACATTTACAGAAAAGAGCTTCTAGAAGCTTTAGCTTAACATTTCCTCACAACATTTGACAGGCCTGGCTGGACCTCTGAGTAAAAATAAATTATCACCAAGTTTGAAGGTACACTTTTGTAGTGGATTAAAATTCATGCATCTTTCCATTTGATGACTGCTTCAGGCTTTCTTTTTAGGCAGCTTCAAAAGGGGGAATATATTTTTTTTTTTTTTTTTTTTAATGCTGAGCTGCCTTTTTAAGCTGGACAAATATGAGTTACAATGCGCTCCAAGAGAAACAAAAAAGGAGCACATTAAAAATTGTCACTTGTATGAAGAAAATAACTCCTGAAATAGACATTTCCACATTTCCAGGACAAATTCATCACTATCACAAGTAGACTTTTAAATATACTTATTAAGTTTGCTGAGAAAGTAAAGCATCTACAGCAAAAATACCACCTACTTTCCAGTTTAAATATCACTTTGCTAAACATCTAAATCATTATTAGGACCTAATGACTTACAAAGCTTACATAGTCATCAATTTTATCAACAGACAAGTTATTTCTTTATGATTCCGTAGAATTACTGAGATAATTTGAAAACGTCTACAATTTTCATTTTGCTCAGAATGTAATTCTGTGCATAATGTTTAGTCATCTGTGCCTACAGAAGGAAATTTTGTGAAGAGAAGTGTGATATACTTTATATAGCTCACGGAATCTTAAGTTATTTTGTTAGTAGTGTGATTTTTCACTGTAGTAGTAACATTAGTATAGCTCCTGTCTTGGTTCTGCCTCAATACAAGAAAACAGTTTTGTCCTCTGAATTTACCAGCATATATCACTGCAGCACAAAAATCTTTCTGTAGAACTGACTGTATCCATGAGTGGAAAAGATGCTATTTTAATCAGGGTATTATATGAAGGGAATATTATTTATTAGAAATGTTTTGAGAAACTTGTCTCTAACCTACAGGTTTTCAATTCATGTCCCACAGGTGCACAGAGAATTATGAAAGGCACCTGAGAACCAGGATCAATGACCAAATTATCTTGTAACAAAATTAAACTCCACTTTTACAATTAGTTTTTGGAAATATTTGGAAAGGCAGATGATTCAGCAGGGATTCATGCACATTCAGTAAAGTATGAAGGTCTGTGAGGAGCAAAACAGGAGAAAAATAATGCAGGATTGGGCAGCTGGTAACTAGATTAGGAAGGTAAATTGCCATAACAATTTCTAAGTGAAAACACTTCCAAAATTCTTCTAAGTAGTATTACTTTTAATGGCACTTAATAAAAATATTGTGCTCTTTTTCAGCATAAAGATGGAAATTTATCATTAAATTGGTTTAAAACACTTTTCAGAAACAGATTTCAAAATTTCATACCAAACACCATTTTGCATCATTAGGAAGAGCTGTTTCTTTCCACGTTCCACAAAAAAAAGCCTTCAAATGAAAATAAATATATATTCTACCACCACTCAAGACTGGTCTAAATACCCTTCAAGCAAACAGTAGGATTGTCTCTGATTTAAATAACTCAGAATTTATGAGCTCTTCAGCGGAATAACTAGTGGACGACATACATAATTTACAACCACAGCAAGGGGATGGAACGATAGCGTGACATAAAAAAATAGTACTTTCTGTAACTCTTTGACTAAAGGGTGCACTTAGTTTGTTTACTGGTGGGATGTTTCTAGGCAAATATTCAGCAAGACATTTGGGCAGAGATTCTAAGAGTCTCTTGACAGCGTTTTCCTTTAAGCAGAGCTGATATGCAACAGCCACACAGTGTTGATGACAGACCTGTGCAGAATTCCCACTGCTGCACATCTAATAGCAACCATGAACCCCACGACTCAGACGAATAAAAACCTTACAAAATTCCCAACAGCATCATTTAACAATAAAATTAAAAAATACTTTTGTAATTACCATGTTTCAATTCTCAGGAAAATAAGCTGCCTTCAACAGAATCATCTGACAGAAGCTACAGTCTAGGAACTCCAACAAAACCAGCTCTTTACCATGGCCAAGGTGCCCATCCCTGTTGTATCTCAGCTGCCAAGAGCACACAAAGGGCTCCCATCATTCACCTGAGACCAATTCCTTGATCTAATCTCCATATTACTTTCTTATCATCTTCACAGATTACGTGGGACCTTCTGTTGTTTCACTAACAACTACTTATAAAATACAACAACATACAACTTAAATGTGTAAATGTTTACTACAACAATTACAGGTCTGGCCAAATGAAATTCCCGACGCTGCAGTCATGAGCGGGCATCATAAATCTAGAATCAATTCTGTATGCTGGGTTGTGCAAATAAGCTCAGAACAAACACAAAGTCCTCTGAAATTGAGAGATTCAAAGCAAATGAGGCTTTTGGATCACACTCTAGTAGTTTAATGTTCTGATTTTATAAATGTTGAATAGCAGAACAGGCAGAGAACTTGCTCCTGACTAATACATTATCCCAGGAGTAATGAAACAGAACTGACAGATGCGAAAGAAAGCCATGCTGATATGTTCTAAAGACATACTGCTTTTTTCTTAGTAAAAGAAAAATAACAGTGCTTCCCAGGACAAACCACTTGTGTGGAGCCATATTCTAACAAGGTTCAAACAGGATATAATATCATAGGACTTAAAAAAGCTCCACAACAAAAAAATCCTACAGAACTGATAAGAGAGGCATCTGAAATGGATAAATTAATTTTAGTAGGCACAATAAAATTCTCTGCTCTACACATCAGACAGTCATTTAGGGCTTACTCCACTGTAGCTCATTAAAGATTTCTATTGACTTCTGTGATCTTTGGTATAGGAGCTAAGATTTTTGTAAACACAAAAAGAAATCATTCTAGTCTGCACAGGCACAAGTTATAGTATAAAGTAGAAAAAAAGTAAAATTAAGACCCTAATATATCCTTTTATGGCACAAATAACAAATTAAAAGGTTAATCTAGTAACACCATGCAGATAGCTGTTAAATGAGACCTTTTCTGGATCACTGAAGGTGAGGAGCACTGTGGTAAAGTCCAGGATGTGTCCTGCTATAGAAGATTGCAGTGTCTGATGATAGGACAAACTTTATTTCACCGACTCAGGAAGCACTGAACGCCTCTTTTTTGTTGTAATTCAGGAGAGTCAGCACGGCTT